>NC_044558.1:65979448-66105623 GCF_007565055.1 Rhinopithecus roxellana | reverse complement strand
AGAAGCTTTCTGAGAAACTGCATTGCCATGTGTGAATGCAACTCACAGAGTTACACGTTTCTCTTCATGATCAGTTGTTAGCACAGTTTTCTGGAAATCTGCAATTAGATACTTCATAGCGCAATGAACATTACAGTGACAAAGGAAATATCCACAGATGAAAACTAGAAAGAAGCTTTCTTAGAAACTTCTTGGTGATGTGTGAATTCATCTCACAGAGTTACACTTATGTTTCGTGGAGCAGTCCATTAACACTGTCTTTGAGGAATCTGAGAAGGGCTTCTTTGGATCACATTGAGGCCTACGCTGATAAAGGAAATTTCATCCGTTCAAAACGTGAAAGAAGCTTTCTGAGAAACTTCTTTCTGATCTGTGAGTTCATCTCACAGAGTTACAACCTCTGCCTCAAGAAGCAGTTTGCTAACACTCTTTTCGTGGAATCTGCAAAGTGATATTTGGGAACCTATTGGGGCCCATGGTGATAAAGGAAATATCCTCACATAATAACTAAAGAGAAGCTTTCTGAGAAACTGCATTGCCATGTGTGAATGCAACTCACAGAGTTACACGTTTCTCTTCAGTGATCAGTTTGTTAGCACAGTTTTCTGGAAATCTGCAATTAGATACTTCATAGCGCAATGAACATTACAGTGACAAAGGAAATATCCACAGATGAAAACTAGAAAGAAGCTTTCTTAGAAACTTCTTGGTGATGTGTGAATTCATCTCACAGAGTTACACTTATGTTTCGTGGAGCAGTCCATTAACACTGTCTTTGAGGAATCTGAGAAGGGCTTCTTTGGATCACATTGGCCTACGCTGATAAAGGAAATTTCATCCGTTCAAAACGTGAAAGAAGCTTTCTGAGAAACTTCTTTCTGATCTGTGAGTTCATCTCACAGAGTTACAACCTCGGCCTCAAGAAGCAGTTTGCTAACACTCTTTCGTGGATCTGCAATAGTGATATTTGGGAGCCTATTGGGGCCCTGGTGATAAAGGAAATATCCTCACATAATAACTAAGAGAAGCTTTCTGAGAAGCTGCATTGCCATGTGTGATGCAACTCACAGATTACACGTTTCTCTTCAGTGATCATTTGGTAGCACAGTTTTCTGGGAAATCTTGCAATTAGATACTTCATAGCGCATGAACATTACAGTGACAAGGGAAATATCCACAGATGAAACTAGAAAGAAGCTTTCTTAGAACTTCTTGGTGATGTGTAAATTCATCTCACAGGAGTTACACTTATGTTTCGTGGAGCAGTCCATTTACACTGTCTTGGGAAACTGAGAAGGGTTGCTTTGGATCACATTGAGGGCCTACGCTGATAAAGGAAATTCATCCGTTCAAAACGAGGAAAGAAGCTTACTGAGAAAATTATTTCTAATCTGTGAGTTCATCTCACAGGAGTTACAACCTCTGCCTCAAGAAGCAGTTTGCTAACACTCTTTTCGTGGAATCTGCAAGTGATATTTGGGAGCCTATTGGGGCCCATGGTGATAAAGGAAATATCCTCACATAATAACTAAAGAGAAGCTTTCTGAGAAACTGCATTGCCATGTGTGAATGCAACTCACAGAGTTACACGTTTCTCTTCAGTGATCAGTTTGTTAGCACAGTTTTCTGGAAATCTGCAATTAGATACTTCATAGCGCAATGAACATTACAGTGACAAAGGAAATATCCACAGATGAAAACTAGAAAGAAGCTTTCTTAGAAACTTCTTGGTGATGTGTGAATTCATCTCACAGAGTTACACTTATGTTTCGTGGAGCAGTCCATTAACACTGTCTTTGGGGAACTGAGAAGGGCTTCTTTGGATCACATTGAGGCTGCTGATAAAGGAAATTTCATCCGTTCAAAACGTGAAAGAAGCTTTCTGAGAAACTTCTTTCTGATCTGTGAGTTCATCTCACAGGATTACAACCTCTGCCTCAAGAGCAGTTTGCTAACACTCTTTTCGGGAAATCTGCAAAGTATATTTGGGAACTATTGGGGGTCCCAGTGGATAAAGGAAATTATCCTCACATAATAACTAAAGAGAAGCTTTCTGAGAAACTGCATTGCCATGTGTGAATGCAACTCACAGAGTTACACGTTCTCTTCAATGATCAGTCTGTTAGCACAGTTTTCTGGAAATCTGCATTAGATACTTCCAGCGCAATGAACATTACAGTGACAAAGGAAATATCCACAGATGAAACTGGAAAGAAGCTTCTTAGAAACTTCTTGGTGATGTGTGCATTCATCTCACAGAGTTACACTTATGTTTCGTGAGGCATCCATTAACACTGTCTTTGTGGAATCTGAGAAGGGCTTCTTTGGATCACATTGAGGCCTACGCTGATAAAGGAAATTTCATCCGTTCAGAAACGTGAAAGAAGCTTTCTGAGAAACTTCTTTCTGATCTGTGAGTTCATCTCACAGTGTTCAACCTCTGCCTCAAGAAGCAGTTTGCTAACACTCTTTTCGTGGAATCTGCAAAGTGATATTTGGAGCCTATGGGGGCCCATGGTGATAAAGGAAATATCCTCACATAATAACTAAAGAGAAGCTTCTGAGAAACTGCATTGCCATGTGTGAATGCAACTCACAGAGTTACACGTTTCTTCATTCAGTGATCAGTTTGTTAGCACAGTTTTCTGGAATCTGCAATTAGATACTTCATAGCGCATGAACATTACAGTGACAAAGGAAATATCCACAGATGAAACTAGAAGAACTTTCTTAGAAACTTCTTGGTGATGTGTGAATTCACTCACAGAGTTTACACTTATGTTTCGTGGAACAGTCCATTACACTGTCTTTGGGGAAACTGAGAAGGGCTTCTTTGGATCACATTGAGGCCTACGCTGATAAAGGAATTTCATCCGTTCAAAACGTGAAAGAAGCTTTCTGAGAAACTTCTTTCTGATCTGTGAGTTCATCTCACAGAGTTACAACCTCTGCCTCAAGAAGCAGTTGCTAACACTCTTTTCGTGAAATCTGCAAAGTGATATTTGTGAGCCTATTGGGGCCCATGGTGATAAAGGGAAATATCCTCACATAATAACTAAAGAGAAGCTTTCTGAGAAATTGCATTGCCATGTGTGAATGCAACTCACAGAGTTACACGTTTCTCTTCAGTGATCAGTTTGTTAGCACAGTTTCTGGAAATCTGCAATTAGATACTTCATAGCGCAATGAACATTACAGTGACAAAAGGGAATATCCACAGATGAAAACTAGAAAGAAGCTTTCTTAGAAACTTCTTCGTGATGTGTGAATTCACTCACAGAGTTACACTTATGTTTCGTGGAGCATCCATTAACACTGTCTTCGGGGAAACTGAGGAGGGCTTCTTGGGATCACATTGAGGCCTACGCTGATAAAGGAATTTCATCCGTTCAAAACGTGAAAGAAGCTTTCTGAGAACTTCTTTCTGATCTGTGAGTTCATCTCACAGACGTACAACCTTCTGCCTCAAGAAGCAGTTTGCTAACACTCTTTTCGTGGAATCTGCAAAGTGATATTTGGGAGCCTATTGGGGCCCATGGTGATAAAGGATATATCCTCACATAATAACTAAAGAGAAGCTTTCTGAGAAACTGCATTGCCATGTGTGAATGCAACTCACAGAGTTACACGTTTCTCTTCAAGTGATCAGTTTGTTAGCACTGTTTTCTGGAAATCTGCAATTAAGATACTTCATAGCGCAATGAACATTACAGTGACAAAGGAAATATCCACAGATGAAAACTAGAAAGAAGCTTTCTTAGAAACTTCTTGGTGATGTCCGAATTCATCTCACAGAGTTACACTTATGTTTCGTGGAGCATTCCATTAACACTGTCTGTGGGGAAACTGAGAAGGGCTTCTTTGGATCACATTGAGGTCTACGCTGATAAAGGAAATTCATCCGTTCAAAACGTGAAAGAAGCTTTCTGAGAAACTTCTTTCTGATCTGTGAGTTCATCGCACAGAGTTACAACCTCTGCCTCAAGAAGCAGTTTGCTAACACTCTTTTCGTGGAATCTGCAAATGTGATATTTGGGAGCCTATTGGGGCCCATGGTGATAAAGGAAATATCCTCACATAATAACTAAAGAGAAGCTTTCTGAGAAACTGCATTGCCATGTGTGAATGCAACTCAGAGAGTTACACGTTTCTCTTCAGTGATCAGTTTGTTAGCACAGTTTTCTGGAAATCTGCAATTAGATACTTCATAGCGCAATGAACATTACAGTGACAAAGGAAATATCCACAGATGAAAACTAGAAAGAAGCTTTCTTAGAAACTTCTTGGTGATGTGTGAATTCGTCTCACAGAGTTACACTTATGTTTCGTGGAACAGTCCATTAACACTGTGTTTGGGGAAACTTAGAAGGGCTTCTTTGGATCACATTGAGGCCTACGCTGATAAAGGAAATTTCATCCGTTCAAAACGTGAAAGAAGCTTTCTGAGAATCTTCTTTCTGATCTGTGAGTTCATCTCACAGAGTTACAACCTCTGCCTCAAGAAGCAGGTTGCTAACACTCTTTTCGTGAAATCTGCAAAGTGATATTTGGGAGCCTATTGGGGCCCATGGTGATATAGGAAATATCCTCACATAATAACTAAAGAGAAGCTTTCTGAGAAATTGCATTGCCATGTGTGAATGCAACTCACAGAGTTACACGTTTCTCTTCAGTGATCAGTTTGTTAGCACAGTTTTCTGGAAATCTGCAATTAGATACTTCATAGCGCAATGAACATTACAGTGACAAAGGAAATATCCACAGATGAAAACTAGAAAGAAGCTTTCTTAGAAACTTCTTGGTGATGTGTGAATTCATCTCACAGAGTTACACTTATGTTCGTGGAGCAGTCCATTAACACTGTCTTCGGGGAAACTGAGGAGGGCTTCTTTGGATCACATTGAGGCCTACGCTGATAAAGGAAATTTCATCCGTTCAAAACGTGAAAGAAGCTTTCTGAGAAACTTCTTTCTGATCTGTGAGTTCATCTCACAGAGCTTACAACTTCTGCCTCAAGAAGCAGTTTGCTAACACTCATTTCGTGGAATCTGCAAAGTGATATTGGGAGCCTATTGGGGCCCATGGTGATAAAGGAAATATCCTCACATAATAACTAAAGAGAAGCTTTCTGAGAAAACTGCATTGCCATGTGTGAATGCAACTCACAGAGTTACACGTTTCTCTTCAGTGATCAGTTTGTTAGCACAGTTTTCTGGAAATCTGCAATTAGATACTTCATAGCGCAATGAACATTACAGTGACAAAGGAAATATCCACAGATGAAAACTAGAAAGAAGCTTTCTTAGAAACTTCTTGGTGATGTCGAATTCATCTCACAGAGTTACACTTATGTTTCGTGGAGCAGTCCATTAACACTGTCTTTGGGGAATCTGAGAAGGGCTTCTTTGGATCACATTGAGGCCTACGCTGATAAAGGAAATTTCATCCGTTCAAAACGTGAAAGAAGCTTTCTGAGAAAATTCTTTCTAATCTGTGAGTTCATCTCACAGAGTTACAACCTCTGCCTCAAGAAGCAGTTTGCTAACACTCTTTTCGTGGAATCTGCAAAGTGATATTTGGGAAGCCTATTGGGGCCCATGGTGATAAAGGAAATATCCTCACATAATAACTAAGAGAAGCTTTCTGAGAAACTGCATTGCCATGTGTGAATGCAACTCACAGAGTTACACGTTTCTCTTCAGTGATCAGTTTGTTAGCACAGGTTTTCTGGAAATCTGCAATTAGATACTTCATAGCGCAATGAACATTACAGTGATCAAGAAAATATCCACTAATGAAAACTGGAAAGAAGCTTTCTTTGAAACTTCTTGGTGATGTGTGAATTCATCTCACTGAGTTACACTTATGTTTCGTGGAGCAGTCCATTAACACTGTCTTTGGGGAAACTGAGAAGGGCTTCTTTGGATCACATTGAGGCCTACGCTGATAAAGGAAATTTCATCCGTTCAAAACGTGAGAGAAGCATTCTGAGAAACTTCTTTCTGATCTGTGAGTTCATCTCACAGAGTTACAACCTCTGCCTCAAGAAGCAGTTTGCTAACACTCTTTTCGTGGAATCTGCAAAGTGATATTTGGGAGCCTATTGGGGCCCATGGTGATAAAGGAAATATCCTCACATAATAACTAAAGAGAAGCTTTCTGAGAAACTGCATTGCCATGTGTGAATGCAACTCACAGAATTACACGTTTCTCTTCAGTGATCAGTTTGTTAGCACAGTTTTCTGGAAATCTGCAATTAGATACTTCATAGCACAATGAACATTACAGTGACAAGGAAATATCCACAAATGAAAACTAGAAAGAAGCTTTCTTAGAAACTTCTTGGTGATGTGTGAATTCATCTCACAGAGTTACACTTATGTTTCGTGGAGCAGTCCATTAACACTGTCTTTGGGCAACTGAGAAGGGCTTCTTTGGATCACATTGAGGGCTACGCTGATAAAGGAAATTTCATCCGTTCAAAACGTGAGAGAAGCTTTCTGAGAAACTTCTTTCTGATCTGTGAGTTCATCTCACAGAGTTACAACCTCTGCCTCAAGAAGCAGTTTGCTAACACTCTTTTCGTGAAATCTGCAAAGTGATATTTGGGAGCCTATTGGGGCCCATGGTGATAAAGGAAATATCCTCACATAATAACTAAAGAGAAGCTTTCTGAGAAACTGCATTGCCATGTGTGAATGCAACTCAGAGAGTTACACGTTTCTCTTCAGTGATCAGTTTGTTAGCACAGTTTTCTGGAAATCTGCAATTAGATACTTCATAGCGCAATGATCATTACAGTGACAAAGGAAATATCCACAGATGAAAACTAGAAAGAAGCTTTCTTAGAAACTTCTTGGTGATGTGTAAATTCATCTCACAGAGTTACACTTATGTTTCGTGGAGCAGTCCATTAACACTGTCTTTGGGGAAACTGAGAAGGGCTTCTTTGGATCACATTGAGGCCTACGCTGATAAAGGAAATTTCATCGGTTCAAAACGTGAAAGAAGCTTTCTGAGAAAATTCTTTCTGATCTGTGAGTTCATCTCACAGAGTTACAACCTCTGCCTCAAGAAGCAGTTTGCTAACACTCTTTTCGTGGAATCTGCAAAGTGATATTTGGGAGCCTATTGGGGCCCATGGTGATAAAGGAAATATCCTCACATAATAACTAAAGAGAAGCTTTCAGAGAAACTGCATTGCCATGTGTGAATGCAACTCACAGAGTTACACATTTCTCTTCACTGATCAGTTTGTTAGCACAGTTTTCTGGAAATCTGCAATTAGATACTTCATAGCGCAATGAACATTACAGTGACAAAGGAAATATCCACAGATGAAAACTAGAAAGAAGCTTTGTTAGAACCTTCTTGGAGATGTGTGAATTCGTCTCACAGAGTTACACTTATGTTTCGTGGAGCAGTCCATTAACACTCTGTTTGGGGAAACTGAGAAGGGCTTCTTTGGATCACATTGAGGCCTACGCTGATAAAGGAAATTTCATCCGTTCAAAACGTGAAAGAAGCTTTCTGAGAAACTTCTTTCTGATCTGTGAGTTCATCTCACAGAGTTACAACCTCTGCCTCAAGAAGCAGGTTGCTAACACTCTTTTCGTGGAATCTGCAAAGTGATATTTGGGAGCCTATTGGGGCCCATGGTGATAAAGGAAATATCCTCACATAATAACTAAAGAGAAGCTTTCTGAGAAATTGCATTGCCATGTGTGAATGCAACTCACAGAGTTACACGTTTCTCTTCAGTGATCAGTTTGTTAGCACAGTTTTCTGGAAATCTGCAATTAGATACTTCATAGCGCAATGAACATTACAGTGACAAAGGAAATATCCACAGATGAAAACTAGAAAGAAGCTTTCTTAGAAACTTCTTGGTGATGTGTGAATTCATCTCACAGAGTTACACTTATGTTTCGTGGAGCAGTCCATTAACACTGTCTTTGGGGAAACTGAGGAGGGCTTCTTTGGATCACATTGAGGCCTACGCTGATAAAGGAAATTTCATCCGTTCAAAACGTGAAAGAAGCTTTCTGAGAAACTTCTTTCTGATCTGTGAGTTCATCTCACAGAGTTACAACCTCTGCCTCAAGAAGCAGTTTGCTAACACTCTTTTCGTGGAATCTGCAAAGTGATATTGGGAGCCTATAGGGGCCCATGGTGATAAAGGAAATATCCTCACATAATAACTAAAGAGAAGCTTTCTGAGAAACTGCATTGCCATGTGTGAATGCAACTCACAGAGTTACACGTTTCTCTTCAGTGATCAGTTTGTTAGCACAGTTTTCTGGAAATCTGCAATTAGATACTTCATAGCGCAATGAACATTACAGTGACAAAGGAAATATCCACAGATGAAAACTAGATAGAAGCTTTCTTAGAAACTTCTTGGTGATGTCCGAATTCATCTCACAGAGTTACACTTATGTTTCGTGGAGCAGTCCATTAACACTGTCTTTGAGGAATCTGAGAAGGGCTTCTTTGGATCACATTGTGGCCTACGCTGATAAAGGAAATTTCATCCGTTCAAAACGTGAAAGAAGCTTTCTGAGAAACTTCTTTCTGATCTCTGAGTTCATCTCACAGAGTAACAAACTCTGCCTCAAGAAGCAGTTTGCTAACACTCTTTTCGTGGAATCTGCAATATGATATTTGGGAGCCTATTGGGGCCCATGGTGATAAAGGATATATCCTCACATAATAACTAAAGAGAAGCTTTCTGAAAAACTGCATTGCCATGTGTGAATGCAACTCACAGAGTTACACGTTTCTCTTCAGTGATCAGTTTGTTAGCACAGTTTTCTGGAAATTTGCAATTAGATACTTCATAGCGCAATGACCATTACAGTGACAAAGGAAATATCCACAGATAAAAACTAGAAAGAAGCTTTCTTAGAAACTTCTTGGTGATGTGTCAATTCATCTCACAGAGATACACTTATGTTTCGTGGAGCAGTCCATTAACACTGTGTTTGGGGAAACTGAGAAGGGCTTCTTTGGATCACATTGAGGCCTACGCTGATAAAGGAAATTTCATCCGTTCAAAACGTGAAAGAAGCTTACTGAGAAAATTATTTCTAATCTGTGAGTTCATCTCACAGAGTTACAACCTCTGCTCAAGAAGCAGTTTGCTAACACTCTTTTCGTGGAATCTGCAAAGTGATACTTGGGAGCCTATTGGGGCCCATGGTGATAAAGGAAATATCCTCACATAATAACTTAAGAGAAGCTTTCTGAGAAACTGCATTGCCATGTGTGAATGCAACTCACAGAGTTACACGTTTCTCTTCAGTGATCAGTTTGTTAGCACAGTTTTCTGGAGATCTGCAATTAGATACTTCATAGCGCAATGAACATTACAGTGACAAAGGAAATATCCACAGATGAAAACTGGAAAGAAGCTTTCTTAGAAACTTCTTGGTGATGTGTGAATTCATCTCACAGAGTTACACTTATGTTTCGTGGAGCAGTCCATTAACACTGTCTTTGGGGAAACTGAGAAGGGCTTCTTTGGATCACATTGAGGCCTACGCTGATAAAGGAAATTTCATCCGTTCAAAACGTGAAAGAAGCTTTCTGAGAAACTTCTTTCTGATCTGTGAGTTCATCTCACAGACTTACAACTTCTGCCTCAAGAAGCAGTTTGCTAACACTCATTTCGTGGAATCTGCAAAGTGATATTTGGGAGCCTATTGGGGCCCATGGTGATAAAGGAAATATCCTCACATAATAACTAAAGAGAAGCTTTCTGAGAAACTGCATTGCCATGTGTGAATGCAACTCACAGAGTTACACGTTTCTCTTCAATGATCAGTTTGTTAGCACAGTTTTATGGAAATCTGCAATTAGATACTTCATAGCGCAATGAACATTACAGTGACAAAGGAAATATCCACAGATGAAAACTAGAAAGAAGCTTTTTAGAAACTTCTTGGTGATGTGTGAATTCATTCTCACAGAGTTACACTTATGTTTCGTGGAGCAGTCCATTAACACTGTCTTTGTGGAATCTGAGAAGGGCTTCTTTGGATCACATTGAGGCCTACGCTGATAAAGGAAATTTCATCCGTTCAAAACGTGAAAGAAGCTTTCGGAGAAACTTCTTTCTGATCTGTGAGTTCATCTCACAGAGTTACAACCTCTGCCTCAAGAAGCAGTTTGCTAACACTCTTTTCGTGGAATCTGCAATAGTGATATTTGGGAGCCTATTGGATCCCATGGTGATAAAGGAAATATCCTCACATAATAACTAAAGAGAAGCTTTCTGAGAAACTGCATTGCCATGTATGAATGCAACTCACAGAGTTACACGTTTCTCTTCAGTGATCAGATTGTTAGCACAGTTTTCTGGAAATCTGCAATTAGATACTTCATAGCACAATGAACATAACAGTGACAAAGGAAATATCCACAGATGAAAACTAGAAAGAAGCTTTCGTAGAAACTTCTTGGTGATGTGCGAATTCAGTCTCACAGAGTTACACTTATGTTTCGTGGAGCAGTCCATTAACACTGTCTTTGGGGAAACTGAGAAGGGCTTCTTTGGATCACATTGATGCCTACGCTGATAAAGGAAATTTCATCCGTTCAAAACGTGAAAGAAGCTTTCTGAGAAACTTCTTTCTGATCTGTGAGTTCATCTCACAGAGTTACAACCTCTGCCTCAAGAAGCAGTTTGCTAACACTCTTTTCGTGGAATCTGCAAAGTGATATTTGGGAGCCTATTGGGGCCCATGGTGATAAAGGAATTATCCTCACATAATAACTAAAGAGAAGCTTTCTGAGAAACTGCATTGCCATGTGTGAATGCAACTCACAGAGTTACACTTTTCTCTTCAAGTGATCAGTTTGTTAGCACAGTTTTATGGAAATCTGCAGTTAGATACTTCATAGCGCAATGAACATTACAGTGACAAAGGAAATATCCACAGATGAAAACTAGAAAGAAGCTTTCTTAGAAACTTCTTGGTGATGTGTGATATTCATCTCACAGAGTTACACTTATGTTTCGTGGAGCAGTCCATTAACACTGTCTTTGTGGAATCTGAGAAGGGCTTCTTTGGATCACATTGAGGCCTACGCTGATAAAGGAAATTTCATCCGTTCTAAACGTGAAAGAAGCTTTCTGAGAAACTTCTTTCTGATCTGTGAGTTCATCTCACAGAGTTACAACCTCTGCCTCAAGAAGCAGTTTGCTAACACTCTTTTCGTGGAATCTGCAATAGTGATATTTGGGAGCCTATTGGGGCCCATGGTGATAAAGGAAATATCCTCACATAATAACTAAAGAGAAGCTTTCTGAGAAACTGCATTGCCATGATGTGAATGCAACTCACAGAGTTACACGTTTCTCTTAAGTGATCAGTTGTTAGCACAGTTTTCTGGAAATCTGCAATTAGATACTTCATAGCGCAATGAACATTACAGTGACAAAGGAAATATCCACAGATGAAAACTAGAAAGAAGCTTTCTTAGAAACTTCTTGGTGATGTGTGAA
Source organism: Rhinopithecus roxellana (assembly GCF_007565055.1). Lineage (NCBI taxonomy): Eukaryota > Metazoa > Chordata > Mammalia > Primates > Cercopithecidae > Rhinopithecus > Rhinopithecus roxellana. The sequence continues at coordinate 66,094,114 of NC_044558.1, read as the reverse complement.
TTCATCTCACAGAGTTACACTTATGTTTCGTGGAGCAGTCCATTAACACTGTCTTTGGGGAAACTGAGAAGGGATTATTTGGATCACATTGAGGCCTACGCTGATAAAGGAAATTTCATCCGTTCAAAACGTGAAAGAAGCTTTCTGAGAAACCTCTTTCTGATCTGTGAGTTCATCTCACAGAGTTACAACCTCTGCCTCAAGAAGCAGTTTGCTAACACTCTTTTCGTGGAATCTGCAAAGTGATATTTGGGAGCCTATTGGGGCCCATGGTGATAAAGGAAATATCCTCACATAATAACTAAAGAGAAGCTTTCTGAGAAACTGCATTGCCATGTGTGAATGCAACTCACAGAGTTACACGTTTCTCTTCAAGTGATCAGTTGTTAGCACAGTTTTCTGGAAATCTGCAATTAGATACTTCATAGCGCAATGAACATTACAGTGACAAAGGAAATATCCACAGATGAAAACTAGAAAGAAGCTTTCTTAGAAACTTCTTGGTGATGTGTGAATTCATCTCACAGAGTTACACTTATGTTTCGTGGAGCAGTCCATTAACACTGTCTTTGGGGAAACTGAGAAGGGCTTCTTTGGATCACATTGAGGCCTACGCTGATAAAGGAAATTTCATCCGTTCAAAACGTGAAAGAAGCTTTCTGAGAAACTTCTTTCTGATCTGTGAGTTCATCTCACAGAGTTACAACTTCTGCCTCAAGAAGCAGTGTGCTAACACTCATTTCGTGGAATCTGCAAAGTGATATTTGGGAGCCTATTAGGGCCCATGGTGATAAAGGAAATATCCTCACATAATAACTAAAGAGAAGCTTTCTGAGAAACTGCATTGCCATGTGTGAATGCAACTCACAGAGTTACACGTTTCTCTTCAGTGATCAGTTTGTTAGCACAGTTTTCTGGAAATCTGCAATTAGATACTTCATAGCGCAATGAACATTACAGTGACAAAGGAAATATCCACAGATGAAAACTAGAAAGAAGCTTTCTTAGAAACTTCTTGGTGATGTCCGAATTCATCTCACAGAGTTATACTTATGTTTCGTGGAGCAGTCCATTAACACTGTCTTTGAGGAATCTGAGAAGGGCTTCTTTGGATCACATTGAGGCCTACGCTGATAAAGGAAATTTCATCCGTTCAAAACGTGAAAGAAGCTTTCTGAGAAACTTCTTTCTGATCTGTGAGTTCATCTCACAGAGTAACAAACTCTGCCTCAAGAAGCAGTTTGCTAACACTCTTGTCGTGGAATCTGCAATATGATATTTGGGAGCCTATTGGGGCCCATGGTGATAAAGGATATATCCTCACATAATAACTAGAGAGAAGCTTTCTGAAAAACTGCATTGCCATGTGTGAATGCAACTCACAGAGTTACACGTTTCTCTTCAGTGATCAGTTTGTTAGCACAGTTTTCTGGAAATTTGCAATTATATAATTCATAGCGCAATGAATTTTACAGTGACAAAGGAAATATCCACAGATGAAAACTAGAAAGAAGCTTTCTTAGAAACTTCTTGGTGATGTGTGAATTCATCTCACAGAGTTACACTTATGTTTCGTGGAGCAGTCCATTAACACTGTCTTTGGGGAAACTGAGAAGGGCTTCTTTGGATCACATTGAGGCCTACGCTGATAAAGGAAATTTCATCCGTTCAAAACGTGAAAGAAGCTTTCTGAGAAACTTCTTTCTGATCTGTGAGTTCATCTCACAGAGTTACAACCTCTGCCTCAAGAAGCAGTTTGCTAACACTCTTTTCGTGGAATCTGCAAAGTGATATTTGGGAGCCTATTGGGTCCCATGGTGATAAAGGAAATATCCTCACATAATAACTAAAGAGAAGCTTTCTGAGAAACTGCATTGCCATGTGTGAATGCAACTCACAGAGTTACACGTTTCTCTTCAATGATCAGTCTGTTAGCACAGTTTTCTGGAAATCTGCAATTAGATACTTCCTAGCGCAATGAACATTACAGTGACAAAGGAAATATCCACAGATGAAAACTAGAAAGAAGCTTTCTTAGAAACTTCTTGGTGATGTGTGAATTCATCTCACAGAGTTACACTTATGTTTCGTGGAGCAGTCCATTAACACTGTCTTTGAGGAATCTGAGAAGGGCTTCTTTGGATCACATTGAGGCCTACGCTGATAAAGGAAATTTCATCCGTTCAAAACGTGAAAGAAGCTTTCTGAGAAACTTCTTTCTGATCTGTGAGTTCATCTCACAGAGTTACAACCTCTGCCTCAAGAAGCAGTTTGCTAACACTCTTTTCGTGGAATCTGCAAAGTGATATTTGGGAGCCTATTGGGTCCCATGGTGATAAAGGAAATATCCTCACATAATAACTAAAGAGAAGCTTTCTGAGAAACTGCATTGCCATGTGTGAATGCAACTCACAGAGTTACACGTTTCTCTTCAATGATCAGTCTGTTAGCACAGTTTTCTGGAAATCTGCAATTAGATACTTCCTAGCGCAATGAACATTACAGTGACAAAGGAAATATCCACAGATGAAAACTAGAAAGAAGCTTTCTTAGAAACTTCTTGGTGATGTGTGAATTCATCTCACAGAGTTACACTTATGTTTCGTGGAGCAGTCCATTAACACTGTCTTTGGGAAACTGAGAAGGGCTTCTTTGGATCACATTGAGGCCTACGCTGATAAAGGAAATTTCATCCGTTCAAAACGTGAAAGAAGCTTTCTGAGAAACTTCTTTCTGATCTGTGAGTTCATCTCACAGAGTTACAAACTCTGCCTCAAGAAGCAGTTTGCTAACACTCTTTTCGTGGAATCTGCAAAGTGATATTTGGGAGCCTATTGGGGCCCATGGTGATAAAGGAAATATCCTCACATAATAACTAAAGAGAAGCTTTCTGAGAAACTGCATTGCCATGTGTGAATGCAACTCACAGAGTTACACGTTTCTCTTCAGTGATCAGTTTGTTAGCACAGTTTTCTGGAAATCTGCAATTAGATACTTCATAGCGCAATGAACATTACAGTGACAAAGGAAATATCCACAGATGAAAACTAGAAAGAAGCTTTCTTAGAAACTTCTTGGTGATGTGTGAATTCATCTCACAGAGTTACACTTATGTTTCGTGGAGCAGTCCATTAACACTGTCTTTGAGGAATCTGAGAAGGGCTTCTTTGGGTCACATTGAGGCCTACGCTGATAAAGGAAATTTCATCCGTTCAAAACGTGAAAGAAGCTTTCTGAGAAACTTCTTTCTGATCTGTGAGTTCATCTCACAGAGTTACAACCTCTGCCTCAAGAAGCAGTTTGCTAACACTCTTTTCGTGGAATCTGCAAAGTGATATTTGAAGCCTATTGGGGCCCATGGTGATAAAGGAAATATCCTCACATAATAACTAAAGAGAAGCTTTCTGAGAAACTGCATTGCCATGTGTGAATGCAACTCACAGAGTTACACGTTTCTCTTCAATGATCAGTTGTTAGCACAGTTTTCTGGAAATCTGCAATTAGATACTTCATAGCGCAATGAACATTACAGTGACAAAGGAAATATCCACAGATGAAAACTAGAAAGAAGCTTTCTTAGAAACTTCTTGGTGATGTGTGAATTCATCTCACAGAGTTACACTTATGTTTCGTGGAGCAGTCCATTAACACTGTCTTTGAGGAATCTGAGAAGGGCTTCTTTGGATTCACATTGAGGCCTACGCTGATAAAGGAAATTTCATCCGTTCAAAACGTGAAAGAAGCTTTCTGAGAAACTTCTTTCTGATCTGTGAGTTCATCTCACAGAGTTACAACCTCTGCCTCAAGAAGCAGTTTGCTAACACTCTTTTCGTGGAATCTGCAAAGTGATATTTGGGAGCCTATTGGGTCCCATGGTGATAAAGGAAATATCCTCACATAATAACTAAAGAGAAGCTTTCTGAGAAACTGCATTGCCATGTGTGAATGCAACTCACAGAGTTACACGTTTCTCTTCAGTGATCAGTTTGTTAGCACAGTTTTCTGGAAATCTGCAATTAGATACTTCATAGCGCAATGAACATTACAGTGACAAAGGAAATATCCACAGATGAAAACTAGAAAGAAGCTTTCTTAGAAACTTCTTGGTGATGTGTGAATTCATCTCACAGAGTTACACTTATGTTTCGTGGAGCAGTCCATTAACACTGTCTTTGGGGAAACTGAGAAGGGCTTCTTTGGATCACATTGAGGCCTACGCTGATAAAGGAAATTTCATCCGTTCAAAACGTGAAAGAAGCTTTCTGAGAAACTTCTTTCTGATCTGTGAGTTCATCTCACAGAGTTACAACCTCTGCCTCAAGAAGCAGTTTGCTAACACTCTTTTCGTGGAATCTGCAAAGTGATATTTGGGAGCCTATTGGGGCCCATGGTGATAAAGGAAATATCCTCACATAATAACTAAAGAGAAGCTTTCTGAGAAACTGCATTGCCATGTGTGAATGCAACTCACAGAGTTACACGTTTCTCTTCAGTGATCAGTTTGTTAGCACAGTTTTCTGGAAATCTGCAATTAGATACTTCATAGCGCAATGAACATTACAGTGACAAAGGAAATATCCACAGATGAAAACTAGAAAGAAGCTTTCTTAGAAACTTCTTGGTGATGTGTGAATTCATCTCACAGAGTTACACTTATGTTTCGTGGAGCAGTCCATTAACACTGTCTTTGAGGAATCTGAGAAGGGCTTCTTTGGATCACATTGAGGCCTACGCTGATAAAGGAAATTTCATCCGTTCAAAACGTGAAAGAAGCTTTCTGAGAAACTTCTTTCTGATCTGTGAGTTCATCTCACAGAGTTACAACCTCTGCCTCAAGAAGCAGTTTGCTAACACTCTTTTCGTGGAATCTGCAAAGTGATATTTGGGAGCCTATTGGGGCCCATGGTGATAAAGGAAATATCCTCACATAATAACTAAAGAGAAGCTTTCTGAGAAACTGCATTGCCATGTGTGAATGCAACTCACAGAGTTACACGTTTCTCTTCAGTGATCAGTTTGTTAGCACAGTTTTCTGGAAATCTGCAATTAGATACTTCATAGCGCAATGAACATTACAGTGACAAAGGAAATATCCACAGATGAAAACTAGAAAGAAGCTTTCTTAGAAACTTCTTGGTGATGTGTGAATTCATCTCACAGAGTTACACTTATGTTTCGTGGAGCAGTCCATTAACACTGTCTTTGGGGAATCTGAGAAGGGCTTCTTTGGATCACATTGAGGCCTACGCTGATAAAGGAAATTTCATCCGTTCAAAACGTGAAAGAAGCTTTCTGAGAAACTTCTTTCTGATCTGTGAGTTCATCTCACAGAGTTACAACCTCTGCCTCAAGAAGCAGTTTGCTAACACTCTTTTCGTGGAATCTGCAAAGTGATATTTGGGAGCCTATTGGGGCCCATGGTGATAAAGGAAATATCCTCACATAATAACTAAAGAGAAGCTTTCTGAGAAACTGCATTGCCATGTGTGAATGCAACTCACAGAGTTACACGTTTCTCTTCAGTGATCAGTTTGTTAGCACAGTTTTCTGGAAATCTGCAATTAGATACTTCATAGCGCAATGAACATTACAGTGACAAAGGAAATATCCACAGATGAAAACTAGAAAGAAGCTTTCTTAGAAACTTCTTGGTGATGTGTGAATTCATCTCACAGAGTTACACTTATGTTTCGTGGAGCAGTCCATTAACACTGTCTTTGAGGAATCTGAGAAGGGCTTCTTTGGATCACATTGAGGCCTACGCTGATAAAGGAAATTTCATCCGTTCAAAACGTGAAAGAAGCTTTCTGAGAAACTTCTTTCTGATCTGTGAGTTCATCTCACAGAGTTACAACCTCTGCCTCAAGAAGCAGTTTGCTAACACTCTTTTCGTGGAATCTGCAAAGTGATATTTGGGAGCCTATTGGGGCCCATGGTGATAAAGGAAATATCCTCACATAATAACTAAAGAGAAGCTTTCTGAGAAACTGCATTGCCATGTGTGAATGCAACTCACAGAGTTACACGTTTCTCTTCAGTGATCAGTTTGTTAGCACAGTTTTCTGGAAATCTGCAATTAGATACTTCATAGCGCAATGAACATTACAGTGACAAAGGAAATATCCACAGATGAAAACTAGAAAGAAGCTTTCTTAGAAACTTCTTGGTGATGTGTGAATTCATCTCACAGAGTTACACTTATGTTTCGTGGAGCAGTCCATTAACACTGTCTTTGGGGAAACTGAGAAGGGCTTCTTTGGATCACATTGAGGCCTACGCTGATAAAGGAAATTTCATCCGTTCAAAACGTGAAAGAAGCTTTCTGAGAAACTTCTTTCTGATCTGTGAGTTCATCTCACAGAGTTACAACCTCTGCCTCAAGAAGCAGTTTGCTAACACTCTTTTCGTGGAATCTGCAAAGTGATATTTGGGAGCCTATTGGGGCCCATGGTGATAAAGGAAATATCCTCACATAATAACTAAAGAGAAGCTTTCTGAGAAACTGCATTGCCATGTGTGAATGCAACTCACAGAGTTACACGTTTCTCTTCAGTGATCAGTTTGTTAGCACAGTTTTCTGGAAATCTGCAATTAGATACTTCATAGCGCAATGAACATTACAGTGACAAAGGAAATATCCACAGATGAAAACTAGAAAGAAGCTTTCTTAGAAACTTCTTGGTGATGTGTGAATTCATCTCACAGAGTTACACTTATGTTTCGTGGAGCAGTCCATTAACACTGTCTTTGGGGAAACTGAGAAGGGCTTCTTTGGATCACATTGAGGCCTACGCTGATAAAGGAAATTTCATCCGTTCAAAACGTGAAAGAAGCTTTCTGAGAAACTTCTTTCTGATCTGTGAGTTCATCTCACAGAGTTACAACCTCTGCCTCAAGAAGCAGTTTGCTAACACTCTTTTCGTGGAATCTGCAAAGTGATATTTGGGAGCCTATTGGGGCCCATGGTGATAAAGGAATATCCTCACATAATAACTAAAGAGAAGCTTTCTGAGAAACTGCATTGCCATGTGTGAATGCAACTCACAGAGTTACACGTTTCTCTTCAGTGATCAGTTTGTTAGCACAGTTTTCTGGAAATCTGCAATTAGATACTTCATAGCGCAATGAACATTACAGTGACAAAGGAAATATCCACAGATGAAAACTAGAAAGAAGCTTTCTTAGAAACTTCTTGGTGATGTGTGAATTCATCTCACAGAGTTACACTTATGTTTCGTGGAGCAGTCCATTAACACTGTCTTTGAGGAATCTGAGAAGGGCTTCTTTGGATCACATTGAGGCCTACGCTGATAAAGGAAATTTCATCCGTTCAAAACGTGAAAGAAGCTTTCTGAGAAACTTCTTTCTGATCTGTGAGTTCATCTCACAGAGTTACAACCTCTGCCTCAAGAAGCAGTTTGCTAACACTCTTTTCGTGGAATCTGCAAAGTGATATTTGGGAGCCTATTGGGGCCCATGGTGATAAAGGAAATATCCTCACATAATAACTAAAGAGAAGCTTTCTGAGAAACTGCATTGCCATGTGTGAATGCAACTCACAGAGTTACACGTTTCTCTTCAGTGATCAGTTTGTTAGCACAGTTTTCTGGAAATCTGCAATTAGATACTTCATAGCGCAATGAACATTACAGTGACAAAGGAAATATCCACAGATGAAAACTAGAAAGAAGCTTTCTTAGAAACTTCTTGGTGATGTGTGAATTCATCTCACAGAGTTACACTTATGTTTCGTGGAGCAGTCCATTAACACTGTCTTTGAGGAAACTGAGAAGGGCTTCTTTGGATCACATTGAGGCCTACGCTGATAAAGGAAATTTCATCCGTTCAAAACGTGAAAGAAGCTTTCTGAGAAACTTCTTTCTGATCTGTGAGTTCATCTCACAGAGTTACAACCTCTGCCTCAAGAAGCAGTTTGCTAACACTCTTTTCGTGGAATCTGCAAAGTGATATTTGGGAGCCTATTGGGGCCCATGGTGATAAAGGAAATATCCTCACATAATAACTAAAGAGAAGCTTTCTGAGAAACTGCATTGCCATGTGTGAATGCAACTCACAGAGTTACACGTTTCTCTTCAGTGATCAGTTTGTTAGCACAGTTTTCTGGAAATCTGCAATTAGATACTTCATAGCGCAATGAACATTACAGTGACAAAGGAAATATCCACAGATGAAAACTAGAAAGAAGCTTTCTTAGAAACTTCTTGGTGATGTGTGAATTCATCTCACAGAGTTACACTTATGTTTCGTGGAGCAGTCCATTAACACTGTCTTTGGGGAAACTGAGAAGGGCTTCTTTGGATCACATTGAGGCCTACGCTGATAAAGGAAATTTCATCCGTTCAAAACGTGAAAGAAGCTTTCTGAGAAACTTCTTTCTGATCTGTGAGTTCATCTCACAGAGTTACAACCTCTGCCTCAAGAAGCAGTTTGCTAACACTCTTTTCGTGGAATCTGCAAAGTGATATTTGGGAGCCTATTGGGGCCCATGGTGATAAAGGAAATATCCTCACATAATAACTAAAGAGAAGCTTTCTGAGAAACTGCATTGCCATGTGTGAATGCAACTCACAGAGTTACACGTTTCTCTTCAGTGATCAGTTTGTTAGCACAGTTTTCTGGAAATCTGCAATTAGATACTTCATAGCGCAATGAACATTACAGTGACAAAGGAAATATCCACAGATGAAAACTAGAAAGAAGCTTTCTTAGAAACTTCTTGGTGATGTGTGAATTCATCTCACAGAGTTACACTTATGTTTCGTGGAGCAGTCCATTAACACTGTCTTTGGGGAAACTGAGAAGGGCTTCTTTGGATCACATTGAGGCCTACGCTGATAAAGGAAATTTCATCCGTTCAAAACGTGAAAGAAGCTTTCTGAGAAACTTCTTTCTGATCTGTGAGTTCATCTCACAGAGTTACAACCTCTGCCTCAAGAAGCAGTTTGCTAACACTCTTTTCGTGGAATCTGCAAAGTGATATTTGGGAGCCTATTGGGGCCCATGGTGATAAAGGAAATATCCTCACATAATAACTAAAGAGAAGCTTTCTGAGAAACTGCATTGCCATGTGTGAATGCAACTCACAGAGTTACACGTTTCTCTTCAGTGATCAGTTTGTTAGCACAGTTTTCTGGAAATCTGCAATTAGATACTTCATAGCGCAATGAACATTACAGTGACAAAGGAAATATCCACAGATGAAAACTAGAAAGAAGCTTTCTTAGAAACTTCTTGGTGATGTGTGAATTCATCTCACAGAGTTACACTTATGTTTCGTGGAGCAGTCCATTAACACTGTCTTTGAGGAATCTGAGAAGGGCTTCTTTGGATCACATTGAGGCCTACGCTGATAAAGGAAATTTCATCCGTTCAAAACGTGAAAGAAGCTTTCTGAGAAACTTCTTTCTGATCTGTGAGTTCATCTCACAGAGTTACAACCTCTGCCTCAAGAAGCAGTTTGCTAACACTCTTTTCGTGGAATCTGCAAAGTGATATTTGGGAGCCTATTGGGGCCCATGGTGATAAAGGAAATATCCTCACATAATAACTAAAGAGAAGCTTTCTGAGAAACTGCATTGCCATGTGTGAATGCAACTCACAGAGTTACACGTTTCTCTTCAGTGATCAGTTTGTTAGCACAGTTTTCTGGAAATCTGCAATTAGATACTTCATAGCGCAATGAACATTACAGTGACAAAGGAAATATCCACAGATGAAAACTAGAAAGAAGCTTTCTTAGAAACTTCTTGGTGATGTGTGAATTCATCTCACAGAGTTACACTTATGTTTCGTGGAGCAGTCCATTAACACTGTCTTTGGGGAAACTGAGAAGGGCTTCTTTGGATCACATTGAGGCCTACGCTGATAAAGGAAATTTCATCCGTTCAAAACGTGAAAGAAGCTTTCTGAGAAACTTCTTTCTGATCTGTGAGTTCATCTCACAGAGTTACAACCTCTGCCTCAAGAAGCAGTTTGCTAACACTCTTTTCGTGGAATCTGCAAAGTGATATTTGGGAGCCTATTGGGGCCCATGGTGATAAAGGAAATATCCTCACATAATAACTAAAGAGAAGCTTTCTGAGAAACTGCATTGCCATGTGTGAATGCAACTCACAGAGTTACACGTTTCTCTTCAGTGATCAGTTTGTTAGCACAGTTTTCTGGAAATCTGCAATTAGATACTTCATAGCGCAATGAACATTACAGTGACAAAGGAAATATCCACAGATGAAAACTAGAAAGAAGCTTTCTTAGAAACTTCTTGGTGATGTGTGAATTCATCTCACAGAGTTACACTTATGTTTCGTGGAGCAGTCCATTAACACTGTCTTTGGGGAAACTGAGAAGGGCTTCTTTGGATCACATTGAGGCCTACGCTGATAAAGGAAATTTCATCCGTTCAAAACGTGAAAGAAGCTTTCTGAGAAACTTCTTTCTGATCTGTGAGTTCATCTCACAGAGTTACAACCTCTGCCTCAAGAAGCAGTTTGCTAACACTCTTTTCGTGGAATCTGCAAAGTGATATTTGGGAGCCTATTGGGGCCCATGGTGATAAAGGAAATATCCTCACATAATAACTAAAGAGAAGCTTTCTGAGAAACTGCATTGCCATGTGTGAATGCAACTCACAGAGTTACACGTTTCTCTTCAGTGATCAGTTTGTTAGCACAGTTTTCTGGAAATCTGCAATTAGATACTTCATAGCGCAATGAACATTACAGTGACAAAGGAAATATCCACAGATGAAAACTAGAAAGAAGCTTTCTTAGAAACTTCTTGGTGATGTGTGAATTCATCTCACAGAGTTACACTTATGTTTCGTGGAGCAGTCCATTAACACTGTCTTTGAGGAATCTGAGAAGGGCTTCTTTGGATCACATTGAGGCCTACGCTGATAAAGGAAATTTCATCCGTTCAAAACGTGAAAGAAGCTTTCTGAGAAACTTCTTTCTGATCTGTGAGTTCATCTCACAGAGTTACAACCTCTGCCTCAAGAAGCAGTTTGCTAACACTCTTCTCGTGGAATCTGCAAAGTGATATTTGGGAGCCTATTGGGGCCCATGGTGATAAAGGAAATATCCTCACATAATAACTAAAGAGAAGCTTTCTGAGAAACTGCATTGCCATGTGTGAATGCAACTCACAGAGTTACACGTTTCTCTTCAGTGATCAGTTTGTTAGCACAGTTTTCTGGAAATCTGCAATTAGATACTTCATAGCGCAATGAACATTACAGTGACAAAGGAAATATCCACAGATGAAAACTAGAAAGAAGCTTTCTTAGAAACTTCTTGGTGATGTGTGAATTCATCTCACAGAGTTACACTTATGTTTCGTGGAGCAGTCCATTAACACTGTCTTTGAGGAAATCTGAGAAGGGCTTCTTTGGATCACATTGAGGCCTACGCTGATAAAGGAAATTTCATCCGTTCAAAACGTGAAAGAAGCTTTCTGAGAAACTTCTTTCTGATCTGTGAGTTCATCTCACAGAGTTACAACCTCTGCCTCAAGAAGCAGTTTGCTAACACTCTTTTCGTGGAATCTGCAAAGTGATATTTGGGAGCCTATTGGGGCCCATGGTGATAAAGGAAATATCCTCACATAATAACTAAAGAGAAGCTTTCTGAGAAACTGCATTGCCATGTGTGAATGCAACTCACAGAGTTACACGTTTCTCTTCAGTGATCAGTTTGTTAGCACAGTTTTCTGGAAATCTGCAATTAGATACTTCATAGCGCAATGAACATTACAGTGACAAAGGAAATATCCACAGATGAAAACTAGAAAGAAGCTTTCTTAGAAACTTCTTGGTGATGTGTGAATTCATCTCACAGAGTTACACTTATGTTTCGTGGAGCAGTCCATTAACACTGTCTTTGGGGAAACTGAGAAGGGCTTCTTTGGATCACATTGAGGCCTACGCTGATAAAGGAAATTTCATCCGTTCAAAACGTGAAAGAAGCTTTCTGAGAAACTTCTTTCTGATCTGTGAGTTCATCTCACAGAGTTACAACCTCTGCCTCAAGAAGCAGTTTGCTAACACTCTTTTCGTGGAATCTGCAAAGTGATATTTGGGAGCCTATTGGGGCCCATGGTGATAAAGGAAATATCCTCACATAATAACTAAAGAGAAGCTTTCTGAGAAACTGCATTGCCATGTGTGAATGCAACTCACAGAGTTACACGTTTCTCTTCAGTGATCAGTTTGTTAGCACAGTTTTCTGGAAATCTGCAATTAGATACTTCATAGCGCAATGAACATTACAGTGACAAAGGAAATATCCACAGATGAAAACTAGAAAGAAGCTTTCTTAGAAACTTCTTGGTGATGTGTGAATTCATCTCACAGAGTTACACTTATGTTTCGTGGAGCAGTCCATTAACACTGTCTTTGAGGAATCTGAGAAGGGCTTCTTTGGATCACATTGAGGCCTACGCTGATAAAGGAAATTTCATCCGTTCAAAACGTGAAAGAAGCTTTCTGAGAAACTTCTTTCTGATCTGTGAGTTCATCTCACAGAGTTACAACCTCTGCCTCAAGAAGCAGTTTGCTAACACTCTTTTCGTGGAATCTGCAAAGTGATATTTGGGAGCCTATTGGGGCCCATGGTGATAAAGGAAATATCCTCACATAATAACTAAAGAGAAGCTTTCTGAGAAACTGCATTGCCATGTGTGAATGCAACTCACAGAGTTACACGTTTCTCTTCAAGTGATCAGTTGTTAGCACAGTTTTCTGGAAATCTGCAATTAGATACTTCATAGCGCAATGAACATTACAGTGACAAAGGAAATATCCACAGATGAAAACTAGAAAGAAGCTTTCGTAGAAACTTCTTGGTGATGTGTGAATTCATCTCACAAAGTTACACTTATGTTTCGTGGAGCAGTCCATTAACACAGTCTTTGGGGAAACTGAGAAGGGATTATTTGGATCACAATGAGGCCTACGCTGATAAAGGAAATTTCATCCGTTCAAAACGTGAAAGAAGCTTTCTGAGAAACTTCTTTCTGATCTCTGAGTTCATCTCACAGAGTTACAACCTCTGCCTCAAGAAGCAGTTTGCTAACACTCTTTTCGTGGAATCTGCAAAGTGATATTTCTGAACCTATTGGGTCCCATGGTGATAAAGGAAATATCCTCACATAATAACTAAAGAGAAGCTTTCTGAGAAACTGCCATGCCATGTGTGAATGCAACTCACAGAGTTACACGTTTCTCTTCAATGATCAGTCTGTTAGCACAGTTTTCTGGAAATCTGCAATTAGATACTTCCTAGCGCAATGAACATTACAGTGACAAAGGAAATATCCACAGATGAAAACTAGAAAGAAGCTTTCTTAGAAACTTCTTGGTGATGTGTGAATTCATCTCACAGAGTTACACTTATGTTTCGTGGAGCAGTCCATTAACACTGTCTTTGAGGAATCTGAGAAGGGCTTCTTTGGTTCACATTGAGGCCAACGATGATAAAGGAAATTTCATCCGTTCAAAACGTGAAAGAAGCTTTCTGAGAAACTTCTTTCTGATCTGTCAGTTCATCTCACAGAGTTACAACCTCTGCCTCAAGAAGAAGTTTGCTAACACTCTTTTCGTGGAATCTGCAAAGTGATATTTGGGAGCCTATTGGGTCCCATGGTGATAAAGGAAATATCCTCACATAATAACTAAAGAGAAGCTTTCTGAGAAACTGCATTGCCATGAGTGAATGCAACTCACAGAGTTACACGTTTCTCTTAAGTGATCAGATTGTTAGCACAGTTTTCTGGAAATCTGCAATTAGATACTTCATAGCGCAATGAACATTACAGTGACAAAGGAAATATCCACAGATGAAAACTAGAAAGAAGCTTTCTTAGAAACTTCTTGCTGATGTGTGAATTCATCTCACAGAGTTACACTTATGTTTCGTGGAGCAGTCCATTAACACTGTCTTCGGGGAAACTAAGGAGGGCTTCTTTGGATCACATTGAGGCCTACGCTGATAAAGGAAATTTCATTCGTTCAAAACGTGAAAGAAGCTATCTGAGAAACTTCTTTCTGATCTGTGAGTTCATCTCACAGAGTTACAACCTCCGCCTCAAGAAGCAGTTTGCTAACACTCTTTTCGTGGAATCTGCAAAGTGATATTTGGGAGCCTATTGGTTCCCATGGTGATAAAGGAATTATCCTCACATAATAACTAAAGAGAAGCTTTCTGAGAAACTGCATTGCCATGTGTGAATGCAACTCACAGAGTTACACGTTTCTCTTCAGTGATCAGTTTGTTAGCACAGTTTTCTGGAAATCTGCAATTAGATACTTCATAGCGCAATGAACATTACAGTGACAAAGGAAATATCCACAGATGAAAACTAGAAAGAAGCTTTCTTAGAAACTTCTTGGTGATGTGTGAATTCATCTCACACAGTTACACTTATGCTTCGTGGAGCAGTATATTAACACTGTCTTTGGGGAAACTGAGAAGGGCTTCTTTGGATCACATTGAGGCCTACGCTGATAAAGGAAATTTCATCCGTTCAAAACGTGAAAGAAGCTTTCTAAGAAACTTCTTGCTGATCTGTGAGTTCATCTCACAGAGTTACAACCTCTGCCTCAAGAATCAGTTTGCTAACACTCTTTTCGTGAAATCTGCAAAGTGATATTTGGGAACCTATTGGGGCCCAAGGTGATAAAGGAATTATCCTCACATAATAACTATAGAGAAGCTTTCTTAGAAACTGCACTGCCATGTGTGAATGCAACTCACAGAGTTACAGGTTTTTCTTCAGTGATCAGTTTGTTAGCACAGTTTTCTGGAAATCTGCAATTAGATACTTCATAGCGCAATGAACATTACAGTGACAAAGGAAATATCCACAGATGAAAACTGGAAAGAAGCTTTTTTAGAAACTTCTTGGTGATGTGTGAATTCATCTCACAGAGTTACACTTATGTTTTGCGGAGCAGTCCATTAACACTGTCTTTGAGGAATCTGAGAAGGGCTTCTTTGGATCACATTGAGGCCTACGCTGATAAAGGAAATTTCATCCTTTCAAAACGTGAAAGAAGCTTTCTGAGAAACTTCTTTCTGATCTGTGAGTTCATCTCACAGAGTTACAACCTCTGCCTCAAGAAGCAGTTTGCTAACCCTCTTTTCGTGGAATCTGCAAAGTGATATTTGGGAGCCTATTGGGGCCCATGTTGATAAAGGAATTATCCTCACATAATAACTAAAGAGAAGCTTTCTGAGAAACTGCAATGCCATGTGTGAATGCAACTCACAGAGTTACATGTTTCTCTTCAGTGATCAGTTTGTTAGCACAGTTTTACGGAAATCTGCAATTAGATACTTCATGGCGCAATGAACATTACAGTGACAAAGGAAATATCCACAGATGAAAACTAGAAAGAAGCTTTCTTAGAAACTTCTTGGTGATGTGCGAATTCATCTCACAGAGTTACACTTATGTTTCGTGGAGCAGTCCATTAACACTGTCTTTGGAGAAACTGAGAAGGGCTTCTTTGGATCACATTGAGGCCTAGCTGATAAAGGAAATTTCATCCGTTCAATACGTGAAAGAAGCTTTCTGAGAAACTTCTTTCTGATCTGTGAGTTCATCTCACAGAGTTACAACCTCTGCCTCAAGAAGCAGTTTGCTAACTCTCTTTTCGTGGAATCTGCAAAGTGATATTTGGGAGCCTATTGGGGCCCATGGTGATAAAGGAAATATCCTCACATAATAACTAAAGAGAAGCTTTCTGAGAATCTGCATTGCCATGTGTGAATGCAACTCACACAGTTACACGTTTCTCTTCAGTGATCAGTTTGTTAGCACAGTTTTCTGGAAATCTGCAATTAGATACTTCATAGCGCAATGAACAGTACAGTGACAAAGGAAATATCCACAGATGAAAACTAAAAAGAAGCTTTCTTAGAAACTTCTTGGTGATGTGTGAATTCATCTCACAGAGTTACACTTATGTTTAGTGGAGCAGTCCATTAACACTGTCTTTGGGGAAACTGAGAAGGGCTTCTTTGGATCACATTGAGGCCTACGCTGATAAAGGATATTTCATCCGTTCAAAACGTGAAAGAAGCTTTCTGAGAAACTTCTTTCTGATCTGTGAGTTCATCTCACAGAGTTACAACCTCTGCCTCAAGAAGAAGTTTGCTAACACTCTTCTCGTGGAATCTGCCAAGTGATATTTGGGAGCCTATTGGGGCCCATGGTGATAAAGGACATATCCTCACATAATAACTAAAGAGAAGCTTTCTGAGAAACTGCATTGTCATGTGTGAATGCAACTCACAGAGTTACACGTTTCTCGTCAGTGATCAGTTTCTTAGCACAGTTTTCTGGAGATCTGTAATTAGATACTTCATAGCGCAATGAACATTACACTGACAAAGGAAATATCCACAGATGAAAACTGGAAAGAAGCTTTCTTAGAAACTTCTTGGTGATGTGTGAATTCATCTCACAGAGTTACACTTATGCTTCGTGGAGCAGTATATTAACACTGTCTTTGGGGAAACTGAGAAGGGCTTCTTTGGATCACATTGAGGCCTACGCTGATAAAGGAAATTTCATCCGTTCAAAACGTGAAAGAAGCTTTCTGAGAAACTTATTTCCGATCTGTGAGTTCATCTCACAGAGTTACAACCTCTGCCTCAGGAAGAAGTTTGCTAACACTCTTCTCGTGGAATCTGCAAAGTGATATTTGGGAGCCCATAGGGGCACATGGTTATAAAGGAAATATCCTCACATAATAACTAAAGAGAAGCTTTCTGAGAAACTGCATTGCCATGTGTGAATGCAACTCACAGAGTTACACGTTTCTCTTCAGTGATCAGTTTGTTAGCACAGTTTTCTGGAGATCTGCAATTAGATACTTCATAGCGCAATGAACATTACAGTGACAAAGGAATTATCAACAGATGAAAACTAGAAAGAAGCTTTCTTGGAAACTTCTTGGTGATGTGTGAATTCATCTCACAGAGTTACACTTATGTTTCGTGGAGCAGTCCATTAACACTGTCTTTGAGAAATCTGAGAAGGGCTTCTTTGGATCACATTCAGGCCTACGCTAATAAAGATAATTTCATCTGTTCAAAACGTGAAAGAAGCTTTCTGAGAAACTTCTTTCTGATCTGTGAGTTCATCTCACAGAGTTACAACCTCTGCCTCAAGAAGCAGATTGCTAACACTCTTTTCGTGGATCTGCAAAGTGATATTTGGGAGTCTATTGCAGCCCATGGTGATAAAGCAAATATCCTCACATAATAACAAAAGAGAAGCTTTCTGAGAAACTGCATTGCCATGTGTGAATGCAACTCAAAGAGTTATACGTTTCTCTTCAGTGATCAGTTTGTTAGCACAGTTTTCTGGAAATCTGCAATTAGATACTTCACAGCGCAATGAACATTACAGTCACAAAGGAAATATCCACAGATGAAAACTAGAAAGAAGCTTTCTTAGAAACTTCTTGGTGATGTGTGAATTCATCTCACAGAGTTACACTTATGTTTCGTGGAGCAGTCCATTAACACTGTCTTTGGGGAAACTGAGAAGGGCTTCTTTGGATCACATTGAGGCCTACGTTGATAAAGGAAATTTCATCCCTTCAAAATGTGAAAGAAGCTTTCTGAGAAACTTCTTTCTGAATTGTGAGTTCATCTCACAGAGTTACAACGTCTGCCTCAAGAAACAGTTTGCTAACACTCTTCTCGTGGAATCTGCATAGTTATATTTGGGAGCCTATTTTTGCCCATGGTGATAAAGGAAATATCCTCATATAATAACTAAAGAGAAGCTTTCTGAGAAACTGCATTGCCATGTGTGAATGCAACTCACAGAGTTACACGTTTCTCTTCAGTGATCAGTTTGTTAGCACAGTTTTCTGGAAATCTGCAATTAGATACTTCATAGCGCAACGAACATTACAGTGACAAAGGAAATATCCACAGATGAAAACTAGAAAGAAGCTTTCTTAGAAACTTCTTGGTGATGTGTGAATTCACCTCACAGATTTACACTTATGTTTCGTGGAGCAGTCCATTAACACTGTTTTTGAGGAATCTGAGAAGGGCTTCTTTGGATCACATTGAGGCCTACGGTGACAAAGGAAATTTCATCCGTTCAAAACGTGAAAGAAGCTTTCTGAGAAACTTCTTTCTGATCTGTGAGTTCATCTCACAGAGTTACAACCTCTGCCTCAAGAAGAAGTTTGCTAAAACTCTTCTCGTGGAATCTGCCAAGTGATATTTGGGCGCCTGTAGGGGCACATGGTGATAAAGGAAATATCCTCACATAATAACTAAAGAGAAGCTTTCTGAGAAACTGCATTGCCAGCGCAGTTTTCTGAAAATCTGCAGTTAGATACTTCATAGCGCAATGAACATTACAGTGACGAAGGAAATATCCACAGATGAAAACTCGAAAGAAGCTTTCTTAGAAACTTCTTGGTGATGTGTGAATTCATCTCACAGAGTTACACTTATGGTTCGTGGAGCAGTCCATTTACACTGTCTTTGAGGAATCTGAGAAGGGCTTCTTTGGATCACATTGAGGCCTACGCTGATAAAGGAAATTTCATCCGTTCAAAACGTGAAAGAAGCTTTCTGAGAAACTTCTTTCTGATCTGTGAGTTCATCTCACAGAGTTACAACCTCTGCCTCAAGAAGCAGTTTGCTAACACTCTTTTCGTGGAATCTGCAATGTGATATTTGGGAGCCTATTGTGGCCCATGGTGATAAAGGAAATATCCTCACATAATAACAATAGAGAAGCTTTCTGAGAAACTGCATTGCCATGTGTGAATGCAACTCACAGAGTTACACGTTTCTCTTCAGTGATCAGTTTGTTAGCACAGTTTTCTGGAAATCTGCAATTAGATACTTCATAGCGCAATGAACATTGCAGTGACAAAGGAAATATCCACAGATGAAAACTAGAAAGAAGCTTTCTTAGAAACTTCTTGGTGATGTGTGAATTCATCTCACAGAGTTACACTTATATTTCGTGGAGCAGTCCATTAACACTATCTTTGAGGAATCTGAGAAGGGCTTCTTTGATCACTTTGAGGCCTACGCTAATAAAGGAAATTTCATCCGTTCAAAACGTGAAAGAAGCTTTCTGAGAAATTTCTTTCTGATCTGTGAGTTCATCTCACCGAGTTACAACCTCTGCCTCAAGAAGCAGATTGCTAACACTCTTTTCGTGGAATCTGCAAAGTGATATTTGGGAGTCTATTGCAGCCCAAGGTGATAAAGCAAATATCCTCACATAATAACTAAAGAGAAGCTTTCTGAGAAACTGCATTGTCATGTGTGAATGCAAGTCACAGAGTTATACGTTTCTCTTCAGTGATCAGATTGTTAGCACAGTTTTCTGGAAATCTGCAATTAGATACTTCACAGCGCAATGAACATTACAGTCACAAAGGAAATATCCACAGATGAATACTACAAAGAAGCTTTCTTAGAAAAATCTTTGTGATGTGTGAATTCATCTCACAGAGTTTCACTGATGTTTCGTGGAGCAGTCCAATAACACTGTCTTTGGGGACTGAGAAGGGCTTCTTTGGGTCACATTGAGGCCTACGCTGATAAAGGTAATTTCATCCGTTCAAAACGTGAAAGAAGCTTTCTGAGAAATTTCTTTCTGCTCTGTGAGTTCATCTCACAGAGTAAAAACCTCTGCCTCAAGAAACAGTTTGCTAACACTCTTTTCGTGGAATCTGCAAAGTGATATTTGGGAGCCTATTTTTGCCCATGGTGATAAAGGAAATATCCTCATATAATAACTAAAGAGAAGCTTTCTGAGAAACTGCATTGCCATGTTTGAATGCAACTCACAGAGTTACACGTTTCTCTTCAGTGATCAGTTTGTTAGCACAGATTTCTGGAGATCTGCAATTAGATACTTAATAGCGCAATGAACATTACAGTGACAAAGGAAATATCCACAGATGAAAACTCGAAAGAAGCTTTCTTAGAAACCTCTTGGTGATGTGTGAATTCATCTCACAGAGTTACACTTATGTGTCGTGGAGCAGTCCATTAACACTGTCTTTGAGGAATCTGAGAATGGCTTCTTTGGATCACATTGAGGCCTACGCTAATAAAGGAAATATCATCCGTTCAAAACGTGAAAGAAGCTTTCTGAGAAACTTCTTTCTGATCTGTGAGTTCATCTCACAGAGTTACTACCTCTGCCTCAAGAAGCAGATTGCTAACACTCTTTTCGTGGAATCTGCAAAGTGATATTTCGGAGTCTATTGCAGCCCACGGTGATAAAGGAAATATCCTCACATAATAACTAAAGAGAAGCTTTCTGAGAAACTGCATTGCCATGTGTGAATGCAACTCACAGAGTTACACGTTTCTCTTCAGTGATCAGTTTGTTAGCACAGTTTTCTGGATATCTGCAATTAGATACTTCATAGCGCAATGAACATTACAGTGACAAAGGAAATATCCACAGATGAAAACTACAAAGAAGCTTTCTTAGAAACTTCTTGGTGATGTGTGAATTCATCTCACAGAGTTACACTTATGTTTCGTGGAGCAGTCCATTAACACTGTCTTTGGGGAAACTGAGAAGGGCTTCTTTGGATCACATTGCGCCCTATGCTGATAAAGGAAATTTCATCCGTTCAAAACGTGAAAGAAGCTTTCTGAGAAACTTCTTTCTGATCTCTGTGAGTTCATCTCACAGAGTTACAACCTCTGCCTCAAGAAGAAGTTTGCTAACACTCTTCTCGTGGAATCTGCAAAGTGATATTTGGGTGCCTGTAGGGGCCCATGGTGATAAAGGAAATATCCTCACATAATAACTAAAAAGAAGCTTTCTGAGAAACTGCATTGCCATGTGTGAATGCAACTCACAGAGTTACACGTTTCTCTTCAGTGATCAGTTTGTTAGCACAGTTTTCTGGAAATCTGCAATTAGATAGTTCATAGCGCAATGAACATTACAGTGACAAAGGAAATATCCACAGATGAAAAATGGAAAGAAGCTTTCTTACAAACTTCTTGGTGATGTGTGAATTCATCTCACAGAGTTACACTTATATTTCGTGGAACAGTCCATTAACACTGTCTTTTAGGAATCTGAGAAGGGCTTCTTTGGATCACATTGAGGCCTATGCTGATAAAGGAAATTTAATCCGTTCAAAACGTGAAAGAAGCTTTCTGAGAAACTTCTTTCTGATCTGTGAGTTCATCTCACAGAGTTACAACCTCTGCGTCAAGAAGAAGTTTGCTAACACTCTTCTCGTGGAATCTGCAAAGTGATATTTGGGCGCCTGCAGGGGCACATGGTGATAAAGGAAATATCCTCACATAATAACTAAAGAGAAACTTTCTGAGAAACTGCATTGCCATGTGTGAATGCAACTCACAGAGTTACACGTTTCTCTTCAGTGATAAGTTTGTTAGCACAGTTTTCTGGAGATCTGCAATTAGATACTTCATAGCGCAATGAACATTACAGTGACAAAGGAAATATCAACAGATGAAAACTAGAAAGAAGCGTTCGTAGAAACTTCTTGGTGATGTGTGAATTCATCTCACAGAGTTACACTTATGTTTCGTGGAGCAGTCCATTAACACTGTCTTTGGGGAAACTGAGACGGGCTTCTTTGGATCACATTGAGGCCTACGCTGATAAAGGAAATTTCATCCGTTCAAAACGTGAAAGAAGCTTTCTGAGAAACTTCTTTCTGATATGTGAGTTCATCTCACAGAGTTACAACCTCTGTCTCAAGAAGCAGTTTGCTAAAACTCTTTTCGTGGAATCTGCAAAGTGATATTTGGGAGCCTATTGGGGCCCATGGTGATAAGGGAAATATCCTCACATAATAACTAAAGAGACGCTTTCTGAGAAACTGCATTGCCATGTGTGAATGCAACTCACAGAGTTACACGTTTCTCTTCAGTGAAAAGTTTGTTAGCACAGTTTTCTGGAAATCTGCAATTAGACACTTCATAGCGCAATGAACATTACAGTGACAAAGGAAATATCCACAGATGAAAATTAGAAAGAAGCTTTCTTAGAAACTTCTTGGTGATGTGTGAATTCATCTCACAGAGTTACACTTATGTTTCGTGGAGCAGTCCATTAACACTGCCTTTGAGGAATCTGAGAAGGGCTTCTTTGGATCACATTGAGGCCTCCGCTGATAAAGGAAATTTCATTAATTCAAAAGGTTAAAGAAGCTTTCTGAGAAACTTCTTTCTGATCTGTGAGTTCATCTCACAGAGTTACAACTTCTGCCTCAAGAAGAAGAAGTTTGCTAACACTCTTCTCGTGGAATCTACAAAGTGATATTTGGGAGCCTATTGGGGCCCATGGTGATAAATGAAATATCCTCACATAATAACTAAAGAGAAGCTTTCTGAGAAACTGCATTGCCATGTGTGAATGCAACTCACAGAGTTACACGTTTCTCTTCAGTGATCAGTTTGTTAGCACAGTTTTCTGGAGATCTGCAATTAGATACTTCATAGCGCAATGAACATTACAGTGACAAAGGAAATATCCACAGATGAAAATTAGAAAGAAGCATTCTTAGAAACTTCTTGGTGATGTGTGAATTCATCTCACAGAGTTACACTTATGTTTCGTGGAGCAGTCCATTAACACTGTCTTTGGGGAAACTGAGAAGGGCTTCTTTGGATCACACTGAGGCCTTCGCTGATAAAGGAAATATCATCCGTTCAAAACGTAAAAGAAGCTTTCTGAGAAAATTCTTTCTGATCTGTGAGTTCATCTCACAGAGTTACAACCTCTGCCTCAAGAAGCATTTTGCTAACACTCTTTTCGTGGAATCTGCAAAGTGATATTTGGGAGCCTATTGGGACCCTTGGTGATAAAGGAATTATCCTCACATAATAACTAAAGAGAAGCTTTCTGAGAAAGTGCATTGCCATGTGTGAATGCAACTCACAGAGTTACACGTTTCTCTTCAGTGATCAGTTTGTTAGCACAGTTTTCTGGAGATCTGCAGTTAGAAACTTCATAGCACAATGAACATGACAGTGACAAAGGAAATATCCACAAATGAAAACTAGAAAGAAGCTTTCTTAGAAACTTCTTGGTGACGTGTGAATTCATCTCACAGAGTTACACTTATGTGTCGTGGAGCAGTCCATTAACACTGTCTTTGGGGAAACTGAGAAGGGCTTCTTTGGATCACATTGAGGCCTACGCTGATAAAGGAAATTTCATCCGTTCAAAACGTGAAAGAAGCTTTCTGAGAAACTTCTTTCTGATTTGTGAGTTCATCTCACAGAGTTACAACCTCTGCCTCAAGAAGTAGTTTGCTAACACTCTTTTCGTGGAATCTGCAAAGTGATATTTGGGAGCCTATTGGGGCCCATGGTGATAAAGGAAATATCCTCACATAATAACTAAAGAGAAGCTTTCTGAGAAACTGCATTGCCATGTGTGAATGCAACTCACTGAGTTACATGTTTCTCTTTAGTGATCAGTTTGTTAGCACAGTTTTCTGGAGATCTGCAATTAGATACTTCATAGCGCAATGAACATTACAGTGACAAAGGAAATAACCACAGATGAAAACTAGAAAGAAACTTTCTTAGAAAATTCTTCGTGACGTGTGAATTCATCTCACAGAGTTACACTTATGTTTCCTGGAGCAGTCCATTAACACTGTCTTTGGGGAATCTGAGAAGGGCTTCTTTGGATCACATTGAATCCTACGCTGATAAAGGAATTTTCATCCGTTCAAAACGTGAAAGACGCTTTCTGAGAAACTTCTTTCTGATCTGTGAGTTCACCTCACCGAGTTACAACCTCTGCCTCAAGAAGAAGTTTGCTAACACTCTGCTCGTGGAATCTGCAAAGTGATATTTGGGAGCCTATAGGGGCCCATGGTGATAAAGGAAATATCCTCACATAATAACTAAAGAGAAGCTTTCTGAGAAACTGCATTGCCAAGTGTGAATGCAACTCACACAGTTACACGTTTCTCTTCAGTGATCAGCTTGTTAGCACAGTTTTCTGGAGATCTGCAATTAGATACTTCATAGCGCAATGAACATTTCAGTGACAAAGGAAATATCCACAGATGACAACTGGAAAGAAGCTTTCTTAGAAACTTCTTGGTGATGTGTGAATTCATCTCACAGAGTTACACTTATGTTTCGTGGAGCAGTCCATTAACACTGTCTTTGGGGAAACTGAGAAGGGCTTCTTTGGATCACACTGAGGCCTTCGCTGATAAAGGAAATATCATCCGTTCAAAACGTAAAAGAAGCTTTCTGAGAAAATTCTTTCTGATCTGTGAGTTCATCTCACAGAGTTACAACCTCTGCCTCAAGAAGCATTTTGCTAACACTCTTTTCGTGGAATCTGCAAAGTGATATTTGGGAGCCTATTGGGACCCTTGGTGATAAAGGAATATCCTCACATAATAACTAAAGAGAAGCTTTCTGAGAAAGTGCATTGCCATGTGTGAATGCAACTCACAGAGTTACACGTTTCTCTTCAGTGATCAGTTTGTTAGCACAGTTTTCTGGAGATCTGCAGTTAGATACTTCATAGCACAATGAACATTACAGTGACAAAGGAAATATCCACAGATGAAAACTAGAAAGAAGCTTTCTTAGAAACTTCTTGGTGACGTGTGAATTCATCTCACAGAGTTACACTTATGTTTCGTGGAGCAGTCCATTAACACTGTCTTTGGGGAAACTGAGAAGGGCTTCTTTGGATCACATTGAGGCCTACGCTGATAAAGGAAATTTCATCCGTTCAAAACGTGAAAGAAGCTTTCTGAGAAACTTCTTTCTGATTTGTGAGTTCATCTCACAGAGTTACAACCTCTGCCTCAAGAAGTAGTTTGCTAACACTCTTTTCGTGGAATCTGCAAAGTGATATTTGGGAGCCTATTGGGGCCCATGGTGATAAAGGAAATATCCTCACATAATAACTAAAGAGAAGCTTTCTGAGAAACTGCATTGCCATGTGTGAATGCAACTCACTGAGTTACATGTTTCTCTTTAGTGATCAGTTTGTTAGCACAGTTTTCTGGAGATCTGCAATTAGATACTTCATAGCGCAATGAACATTACAGTGACAAAGGAAATAACCACAGATGAAAACTAGAAAGAACTTTCTTAGAAACTTCTTCGTGACGTGTGAATTCATCTCACAGAGTTACACTTATGTTTCCTGGAGCAGTCCATTAACACTGTCTTTGGGGAATCTGAGAAGGGCTTCTTTGGATCACATTGAATCCTACGCTGATAAAGGAATTTTCATCCGTTCAAAACGTGAAAGACGCTTTCTGAGAAACTTCTTTCTGATCTGTGAGTTCACCTCACCGAGTTACAACCTCTGCCTCAAGAAGAAGTTTGCTAACACTCTGCTCGTGGAATCTGCAAAGTGATATTTGGGAGCCTATAGGGGCCCATGGTGATAAAGGAAATATCCTCACATAATAACTAAAGAGAAGCTTTCTGAGAAACTGCATTGCCAAGTGTGAATGCAACTCACACAGTTACACGTTTCTCTTCAGTGATCAGCTTGTTAGCACAGTTTTCTGGAGATCTGCAATTAGATACTTCATAGCGCAATGAACATTACAGTGACAAAGGAAATATCCACAGATGACAACTGGAAAGAAGCTTTCTTAGAAACTTCTTGGTGATGTGTGAATTCATCTCACAGAGTTACACTTATGTTTCGTGGAGCAGTCCATTAACACTGTCTTTGGGGAAACTGAGAAGGGCTTCTTTGGATCACATTGAGGCCTACGCTGATAAAGGAAATTGCATCCGTTCAAAACGTGAAAGAAGCTTTCTGAGAAACTTCTTTCTGATCTGTGAGTTCATCTCACAGAGTTACAACCTCTGCCTCAAGAAGCAGTTTGCTAACACTCATTTCGTGGAATCTGCAAAGTGATATTTGGGAGCCTCTAGGGGTCCATGGTGATAAAGGAAATATCCTCACATAATAACTAAAGAGAAGCTTTCTGAGAAACTGCATTGCCATGTGTGAATGCAACTCACAGAGTTACACGTTTCTCTTCAGTGATCAGTTTGTTAGCACAGTTTTCTGGAGATCTCCAATTAGATACTTCATAGCGCAATGAACATTACAGTGACAAAGGAAATATCCACAGATGAAAACTAGAAGGAAGCTTTCTTAGAAACTTCTTGGTGATGTGTTAATTCATCTCACAGAGTTACACTTATGTTTCGTGGAGCAGTCCATTAACACTGTCTTTGAGGAATCTGAGAAGGGCTTCTTTGGATCACATTGAGGCCTACGCTGATAAAGGAAATTTCATCCGTTCAAAACGTGAAAGAAGCTTTCTGAGAAACTTCTTTCTCATCTGTGAGTTCATCTCACAGAGTTACAACCTCTGCCTGAAGTAGCAGTTTGCTAACACTTTTTTCGTGGAATCTGCAATGTGATATTTGGGAGCCTAGAGGGGCGCCTGATGATAAGGGAAATATCCTCACATAATAACTAAAGAGAAGCTTTCTGAGAAACTGCATTGCCATGTGTGAATGCAACTCACAGAGTTACACGTTTCTCTTCAGTGATCAGTTTGTTAGCACAGTTTTCTGGAGATCTGCAATTAGATACTTCATAGCGCAATGAACATTACAGTGACAAAGGAAATATCCACAGATGAAAACTAGAAAGAAGCTTTCTTAGAAACTTCTTGGTGATGTGTGAATTCATCTCACAGAGTTACACTTATGTTTCGTGGAGCAGCCCATTAACACTGTCTTTGGGGAAACAGAGAAGGGCGTCTTTGGATCACATTGAGGCCTACGCTGATAAAGGAAATTTCATCCGTTCAAAACGTAAAAGAAGCTTTCTGAGAAACTTCTTTCTGATCTGTGAGTTCATCTCACAGAGTTACAATCTCTGCCTCAAGAAGCAGTTTGCTAACATTCTTTTCGTGGAATCTGCAGAGTGATATTTGGGAGCCTATTGGGGCCCATGGTGATAAATGAAATATCCTCACATAATAACTAAAGAGAAGCTTTCTGAGAAACTGCATTGCCATGTGTGAATGCAACTCACAGAGGTACACGTTTCTCTTCAATGATCAGTTTGCTAGCACAGTTTTCTGGAGATCTGCAATTAGATACTTCATAGCGCAATGAACATTACAGTGACAAAGGAAATATCCACAGATGAAAATTATAAAGAAGCTTTCTTAGAAACTTCTTGGTGATGTGTGAATTCATCTCACAGAGTTACACTTATGTTTCGTCGAGCAGTCCATTAACACTGTCTTTGAGGAATGTGAGAAGGGCTTCTTTGGATCACATTGAGGCCTACGCTGATAAAGGAATTTTCATCCGTTTAAAACGTGAAAGAAGCTTTCTGAGAAACTTCTTTCTGATCTGTGAGTTCACCTCACCGAGTTACAACCTCTGCCTCAAGAAGAAGTTTGCTAACACTCTGCTCGTGGAATCTGCAAAGTGATATTTGGGAGCCTATAGGGGCCCATGGTGATAAAGGAAATATCCTCACATAATAACTAAAGAGAAGCTTTCTGAGAAACTGCATTGCCAAGTGTGAATGCAACCTACACAGTTACACGTTTCTCTTCAGTGATCAGCTTGTTAGCAGAGTTTTCTGGAGATCTGCAATTAGATACTTCATAGCGCAATGAACATTACAGTGACAAAGGAAATATCCACAGATGACAACTGGAAAGAAGCTTTCTTAGAAACTTCTTGGTGATGTGTGAATTCATCTCACAGAGTTACACTTATGTTTCGTGGAGCAGCCCATTAACACTGTCTTTGAGGAATCTGAGAAGGGCTTCTTTGGATCACATTGAGGCCTACGCTGATAAAGGAAATTTCATCCGTTCAAAACGTGAAAGAAGCTTTCTGAGAAACTTCTTTCTGATCTGTGAGTTCATCTCACAGAGTTACAACCTCTGCCTCAAGAAGTAGTTTGCTAACACTCTTTTCGTGGAATCTGCAAAGTGATATTTGGGAGCCTATTGGGGCCCATGGTGATAAAGGAAATATCCTCACATAATAACTAAAGAGAAGCTTTCTGAGAAACTGCATTGCCATGTGTGAATGCAACTCACAGAGTTACACGTTTCTCTTCAGTGATCAGTTTGTTAGCACAGTTTTCTGGAAATGTGCAATTAGATACTTCATAGCGCAATGAACATTACAGTGACAAAGGAAATATCCACAGATGAAAACTGGAAAGAAGCTTTCTTAGAAACTTCTTGGTGATGTGTGAATTCATCTCACAGAGTTACACTTATGTTTCGTGGAGCAGTCCATTAACACTGTCTTTGGGGAAACTGAGAAGGGCTTCTTTGGATCACATTGAGGCCTACGCTGATAAAGGAAATTTCATCCGTTCAAAACGTGAAAGAAGCTTTCTGAGAAACTTCTTTCTGATCTGTGAGTTCATGTCACAGAGTTACAACCTCTGCCTCAGGAAGAAGTTTGCTAACACTCTTTTCGTGGAATCTGCAAAGTGATATTTGGGAGCCTACTGGGGCCCATGGTGATAAAGGAAATATCCTCACATAATAACTAAAGAGAAGCTTTCTGAGAAACTGCAATGCCATGTGTGAATGCAACTCACAGAGTTACATGTTTCTCTTCAGTGATCAGTTTGTTAGCACAGTTTTACGGAAATCTGCAATTAGATACTTCATGGCGCAATGAACATTACAGTGACAAAGGAAATATCCACAGATGAAAACTAGAAAGAAGCTTTCTTAGAAACTTCTTGGTGATGTGCGAATTCATCTCACAGAGTTACACTTATGTTTCGTGGAGCAGTCCATTAACACTGTCTTTGGAGAAACTGAGAAGGGCTTCTTTGGATCACACTGAGGCCTAGCTGATAAAGGAAATTTCATCCGTTCAATACGTGAAAGAAGCTTTCTGAGAAACTTCTTTCTGATCTGTGAGTTCATCTCACAGAGTTACAACCTCTGCCTCAAGAAGCAGTTTGCTAACTCTCTTTTCGTGGAATCTGCAAAGTGATATTTGGGAGCCTATTGGGGCCCATGGTGATAAAGGAAATATCCTCACATAATAACTAAAGAGAAGCTTTCTGAGAATCTGCATTGCCATGTGTGAATGCAACTCACACAGTTACACGTTTCTCTTCAGTGATCAGTTTGTTAGCACAGTTTTCTGGAAATCTGCAATTAGATACTTCATAGCGCAATGAACAGTACAGTGACAAAGGAAATATCCACAGATGAAAACTAAAAAGAAGCTTTCTTAGAAACTTCTTGGTGATGTGTGAATTCATCTCACAGAGTTACACTTATGCTTCGTGGAGCAGTATATTAACACTGTCTTTGGGGAAACTGAGAAGGGCTTCTTTGGATCACATTGAGGCCTACGCTGATAAAGGAAATGTCATCCGTTCAAAACGTGAAAGAAGCTTTCTGAGAAACTTATTTCCGATCTGTGAGTTCATCTCACAGAGTTACAACCTCTGCCTCAGGAAGAAGTTTGCTAACACTCTTCTCGTGGAATCTGCAAAGTGATATTTGGGAGCCCATAGGGGCACATGGTTATAAAGGAAATATCCTCACATAATAACTAAAGAGAAGCTTTCTGAGAAACTGCATTGCCATGTGTGAATGCAACTCACAGAGTTACACGTTTCTCTTCAGTGATCAGTTTGTTAGCACAGTTTTCTGGAGATCTGCAATTAGATACTTCATAGCGCAATGAACATTACAGTGACAAAGGAAATATCCACAGATGAAAACTAGAAGGAAGCTTTCTTAGAAACTTCTTGGTGATGTGTTAATTCATCTCACAGAGTTACACTTATGTTTCGTGGAGCAGTCCATTAACACTGTCTTTGAGGAATCTGAGAAGGGCTTCTTTGGATCACATTGAGGCCTACGCTGATAAAGGAAATTTCATCCGTTCAAAACGTGAAAGAAGCTTTCTGAGAAACTTCTTTCTGATCTGTGAGTTCATGTCACAGAGTTACAACCTCTGCCTCAGGAAGAAGTTTGCTAACACTCTTTTCGTGGAATCTGCAAAGTGATATTTGGGAGCCTACTGGGGCCCATGGTGATAAAGGAAATATCCTCACATAATAACTAAAGAGAAGCTTTCTGAGAAACTGCAATGCCATGTGTGAATGCAACTCACAGAGTTACATGTTTCTCTTCAGTGATCAGTTTGTTAGCACAGTTTTACGGAAATCTGCAATTAGATACTTCATGGCGCAGTGAACATTACAGTGACAAAGGAAATATCCACAGATGAAAACTAGAAAGAAGCTTTCTTAGAATCTTCTTGGTGATGTGCGAATTCATCTCACAGAGTTACACTTATGTTTCGTGGAGCAGTCCATTAACACTGTCTTTGGAGAAACTGAGAAGGGCTTCTTTGGATCACATTGAGGCCTAGCTGATAAAGGAAATTTCATCCGTTCAATACGTGAAAGAAGCTTTCTGAGAAACTTCATTCTGATCTGTGAGTTCATCTCACAGAGTTACAACCTCTGCCTCAAGAAGCAGTTTGCTAACTCTCTTTTCGTGGAATCTGCAAAGTGATATTTGGGAGCCTATTGGGGCCCATGGTGATAAAGGAAATATCCTCACATAATAACTAAAGAGAAGCTTTCTGAGAATCTGCATTGCCATGTGTGAATGCAACTCACACAGTTACACGTTTCTCTTCAGTGATCAGTTTGTTAGCACAGTTTTCTGGAAATCTGCAATTAGATACTTCATAGCGCAATGAACACTACAGTGACAAAGGAAATATCCACAGATGAAAACTAAAAAGAAGCTTTCTTAGAAACTTCTTGGTGATGTGTGAATTCATCTCACAGAGTTACACTTATGCTTCGTGGAGCAGTATATTAACACTGTCTTTGGGGAAACTGAGAAGGGCTTCTTTGGATCACATTGAGGCCTACGCTGATAAAGGAAATTTCATCCGTTCAAAACGTGAAAGAAGCTTTCTGAGAAACTTATTTCCGATCTGTGAGTTCATCTCACAGAGTTACAACCTCTGCCTCAGGAAGAAGTTTGCTAACACTCTTCTCGTGGAATCTGCAAAGTGATATTTGGGAGCCCATAGGGGCACATGGTTATAAAGGAAATATCCTCACATAATAACTAAAGAGAAGCTTTCTGAGAAACTGCATTGCCATGTGTGAATGCAACTCACAGAGTTACACGTTTCTCTTCAGTGATCAGTTTGTTAGCACAGTTTTCTGGAGATCTGCAATTAGATACTTCATAGCGCAATGAACATTACAGTGACAAAGGAATTATCAACAGATGAAAACTAGAAAGAAGCTTTCTTGGAAACTTCTTGGTGATGTGTGAATTCATCTCACAGAGTTACACTTATGTTTCGTGGAGCAGTCCATTAACACTGTCTTTGAGAAATCTGAGAAGGGCTTCTTTGGATCACATTCAGGCCTACGCTAATAAAGATAATTTCATCTGTTCAAAACGTGAAAGAAGCTTTCTGAGAAACTTCTTTCTGATCTGTGAGTTCATCTCACAGAGTTACAACCTCTGCCTCAAGAAGCAGATTGCTAACACTCTTTTCGTGGATCTGCAAAGTGATATTTGGGAGTCTATTGCAGCCCATGGTGATAAAGCAAATATCCTCACATAATAACAAAAGAGAAGCTTTCTGAGAAACTGCATTGCCATGTGTGAATGCAACTCAAAGAGTTATACGTTTCTCTTCAGTGATCAGTTTGTTAGCACAGTTTTCTGGAAATCTGCAATTAGATACTTCACAGCGCAATGAACATTACAGTCACAAAGGAAATATCCACAGATGAAAACTAGAAAGAAGCTTTCTTAGAAACTTCTTGGTGATATGTGAATTCATCTCACAGAGTTACACTTATGTTTCGTGGAGCAGTCCATTAACACTGTCTTTGGGGAAACTGAGAAGGGCTTCTTTGGATCACATTGAGGCCTACGTTGATAAAGGAAATTTCATCCCTTCAAAACGTGAAAGAAGCTTTCTGAGAAACTTCTTTCTGAATTGTGAGTTCATCTCACAGAGTTACAACGTCTGCCTCAAGAAACAGTTTGCTAACACTCTTCTCGTGGAATCTGCATAGTTATATTTGGGAGCCTATTTTTGCCCATGGTGATAAAGGAAATATCCTCATATAATAACTAAAGAGAAGCTTTCTGAGAAACTGCATTGCCATGTGTGAATGCAACTCACAGAGTTACACGTTTCTCTTCAGTGATCAGTTTGTTAGCACAGTTTTCTGGAAATCTGCAATTAGATACTTCATAGCGCAACGAACATTACAGTGACAAAGGAAATATCCACAGATGAAAACTAGAAAGAAGCTTTCTTAGAAACTTCTTGGTGATGTGTGAATTCACCTCACAGATTTACACTTATGTTTCGTGGAGCAGTCCATTAACACTGTTTTTGAGGAATCTGAGAAGGGCTTCTTTGGATCACATTGAGGCCTACGCTGACAAAGGAAATTTCATCCGTTCAAAACGTGAAAGAAGCTTTCTGAGAAACTTCTTTCTGATCTGTGAGTTCATCTCACAGAGTTACAACCTCTGCCTCAAGAAGAAGTTTGCTAAAACTCTTCTCGTGGAATCTGCCAAGTGATATTTGGGCGCCTGTAGGGGCACATGGTGATAAAGGAAATATCCTCACATAATAACTAAAGAGAAGCTTTCTGAGAAACTGCATTGCCAGCGCAGTTTTCTGAAAATCTGTAGTTAGATACTTCATAGCGCAATGAACATTACAGTGACGAAGGAAATATCCACAGATGAAAACTCGAAAGAAGCTTTCTTAGAAACTTCTTGGTGATGTGTGAATTCATCTCACAGAGTTACACTTATGGTTCGTGGAGCAGTCCATTTACACTGTCTTTGAGGAATCTGAGAAGGGCTTCTTTGGATCACATTGAGGCCTACGCTGATAAAGGAAATTTCATCCGTTCAAAACGTGAAAGAAGCTTTCTGAGAAACTTCTTTCTGATCTGTGAGTTCATCTCACAGAGTTACTACCTCTGCCTCAAGAAGCAGTTTGCTAACACTCTTTTCGTGGAATCTGCAATGTGATATTTGGGAGCCTATTGTGGCCCATGGTGATAAAGGAAATATCCTCACATTAACAATAGAGAAGCTTTCTGAGAAACTGCATTGCCATGTGTGAATGCAACTCACAGAGTTACACGTTTCTCTTCAGTGATCAGTTTGTTAGCACAGTTTTCTGGAAATCTGCAATTAGATACTTCATAGCGCAATGAACATTGCAGTGACAAAGGAAATATCCACAGATGAAAACTAGAAAGAAGCTTTCTTAGAAACTTCTTGGTGATGTGTGAATTCATCTCACAGAGTTACACTTATATTTCGTGGAGCAGTCCATTAACACTATCTTTGAGGAATCTGAGAAGGGCTTCTTTGATCACTTTGAGGCCTACGCTAATAAAGGAAATTTCATCCGTTCAAAACGTGAAAGAAGCTTTCTGAGAAATTTCTTTCTGATCTGTGAGTTCATCTCACCGAGTTACAACCTCTGCCTCAAGAAGCAGATTGCTAACACTCTTTTCGTGGAATCTGCAAAGTGATATTTGGGAGCATATTTTTGCCCATGGTGATAAAGGAAATATCCTCATATAATAACTAAAGAGAAGCTTTCTGAGAAACTGCATTGCCATGTTTGAATGCAACTCACAAAGTTACACGTTTCTCTTCAGTGATCACTTTGTTAGCACAGATTTCTGGAGATCTGCAATTAGATACTTAATAGCGCAATGAACATTACAGTGACAAAGGAAATATCCACAGATGAAAACTCGAAAGAAGCTTTCTTAGAAACCTCTTGGTGATGTGTGAATTCATCTCACAGAGTTACACTTATGTGTCGTGGAGCAATCCATTAACACTGTCTTTGAGGAATCTGAGAATGGCTTCTTTGGATCACATTGAGGCCTACGCTAATAAAGGAAATATCATCCGTTCAAAACGTGAAAGAAGCTTTCTGAGGAACTTCTTTCTGATCTGTGAGTTCATCTCACAGAGTTACAACCTCTGCCTCAAGAAGCAGATTGCTAACACTCTTTTCGTGGAATCTGCAAAGTGATATTTCGGAGTCTATTGCAGCCCACGGTGATAAAGGAAATATCCTCACATAATAACTAAAGAGAAGCTTTCTGAGAAACTGCATTGCCATGTGTGAATGCAACTCACAGAGTTACACGTTTCTCTTCAGTGATCAGTTTGTTAGCACAGTTTTCTGGATATCTGCAATTAGATACTTCATAGCGCAATGAACATTACAGTGACAAAGGAAATATCCACAGATGAAAACTACAAAGAAGCTTTCTTAGAAACTTCTTGGTGATGTGTGAATTCATCTCACAGAGTTACACTTATGTTTCGTGGAGCAGTCCATTAACACTGTCTTTGGGGAAACTGAGAAGGGCTTCTTTGGATCACATTGAGCCCTATGCTGATAAAGGAAATTTCATCCGTTCAAAACGTGAAAGAAGCTTTCTGAGAAACTTCTTTCTGATCTCTGTGAGTTCATCTCACAGAGTTACAACCTCTGCCTCAAGAAGAAGTTTGCTAACACTCTTCTCGTGGAATCTGCAAAGTGATATTTGGGTGCCTGAAGGGGCCCATGGTGATAAAGGAATTATCCTCACATAATAACTAAAAAGAAGCTTTCTGAGAAACTGTATTGCCATGTGTGAATGCAACTCACAGAGTTACACGTTTCTCTTCAGTGATCAGTTTGTTAGCACAGTTTTCTGGAAATCTGCAATTAGATACTTCATAGCGCAATGAACATGACAGTGACAAAGGAAATATCCACAGATGAAAAATGGAAAGAAGCTTTCTTACAAACTTCTTGGTGATGTGTGAATTCATCTCACAGAGTTACACTTATATTTCGTGGAACAGTCCATTAACACTGTCTTTGAGGAATCTGAGAAGGGCTTCTTTGGATCACATTGAGGCCTATGCTGATAAAGGAAATTTAATCCGTTCAAATGCGTGAAAGAAGCTTTCTGAGAAACTTCTTTCTGATCTGTGAGTTCATCTCACAGAGTTACAACCTCTGCGTCAAGAAGAAGTTTGCTAACACTCTTCTCGTGGAATCTGCAAAGTGATATTTGGGCGCCTGCAGGGGCACATGGTGATAAAGGAAATATCCTCACATAATAACTAAAGAGAAACTTTCTGAGAAACTGCATTGCCATGTGTGAATGCAACTCACAGAGTTACACGTTTCTCTTCAGTGATAAGTTTGTTAGCACAGTTTTCTGGAGATCTACAATTAGATACTTCATAGCGCAATGAACATTACAGTGACAAAGGAAATATCAACAGATGAAAACTAGAAAGAAGCGTTCGTAGAAACTTCTTGGTGATGTGTGAATTCATCTCACAGAGTTACACTTATGTTTCGTGGAGCAGTCCATTAACACTGTCTTTGGGGAAACTGAGACGGGCTTCTTTGGATCACATTGAGGCCTACGCTATTAAAGGAAATTTCATCCGTTCAAAACGTGAAAGAAGCTTTCTGAGAAACTTCTTTCTGATATGTGAGTTCATCTCACAGAGTTACAACCTCTGTCTCAAGAAGCAGTTTGCTAACACTCTTTTCGTGGAATCTGCAAAGTGATATTTGGGAGCCTATTGGGGCCCATGGTGATAAGGGAAATATCCTCACATAATAACTAAAGAGACGCTTTCTGAGAAACTGCATTGCCATGTGTGAATGGAACTCACAGAGTTACACGTTTCTCTTCAGTGATCAGTTTGTTAGCACAGTTTTCTGGAAATCTGCAATTAGACACTTCATAGCGCAATGAACATTACAGTGACAAAGGAAATATCCACAGATGAAAATTAGAAAGAAGCTTTCTTAGAAACTTCTTGGTGATGTGTGAATTCATCTCACAGAGTTACACTTATGTTTCGTGGAGCAGTCCATTAACACTGTCTTTGAGGAATCTGAGAAGGGCTTCTTTGGATCACATTGAGGCCTCCGCTGATAAAGGAAATTTCATTAGTTCAAAAGGTTAAAGAAGCTTTCTGAGAAACTTCTTTCTGATCTGTGAGTTCATCTCACAGAGTTACAACTTCTGCCTCAAGAAGAAGAAGTTTGCTAACACTCTTCTCGTGGAATCTTCAAAGTGATATTTGGGAGCCTATATGGGCCCATGGTGATAAAGTAAATATCCTCACATAATAACTAAAGAGAAGCTTTCTGAGAAACTGCATTGCCATGTGTGAATGCAACTCACAGAGTTACACGTTTCTCTTCAGTGATCAGTTTGTTAGCACAGTTTTCTGGAGATCTGCAATTAGATACTTCATAGCGCAATGAACATTACAGTGACAAAGGAAATATCCACAGATGAAAATTAGAAAGAAGCTTTCTTAGAAACTTCTTGGTGATGTGTGAATTCATCTCACAGAGTTACACTTATGTTTCGTGGAGCAGTCCATTAACACTGTCTTTGGGGAAACTGAGAAGGGCTTCTTTGGATCACACTGAGGCCTTCGCTGATAAAGGAAATATCATCCGTTCAAAACGTAAAAGAAGCTTTCTGAGAAAATTCTTTCTGATCTGTGAGTTCATCTCACAGAGTTACAACCTCTGCCTCAAGAAGCAGTTTGCTAACACTCTTTTCGTGGAATCTGCAAAGTGATATTTGGGAGCCTATTGGGACCCTTGGTGATAAAGGAATTATCCTCACATAATAACTAAAGAGAAGCTTTCTGAGAAAGTGCATTGCCATGTGTGAATGCAACTCACAGAGTTACACGTTTCTCTTCAGTGATCAGTTTGTTAGCACAGTTTTCTGGAGATCTGCAGTTAGAAACTTCATAGCACAATGAACATGACAGTGACAAAGGAAATATCCACAAATGAAAACTAGAAAGAAGCTTTCTTAGAAACTTCTTGGTGACGTGTGAATTCATCTCACAGAGTTACACTTATGTGTCGTGGAGCAGTCCATTAACACTGTCTTTGGGGAAACTGAGAAGGGCTTCTTTGGATCACATTGAGGCCTACGCTGATAAAGGAAATTTCATCCGTTCCAAACGTGAAAGAAGCTTTCTGAGAAACTTCTTTCTGATCTGTGAGTTCATCTCACAGAGTTACAACCTCTGCCTCAAGAAGTAGTTTGCTAACACTCTTTTCGTGGAATCTGCAAAGTGATATTTGGGAGCCTATTGGGGCCCATGGTGATAAAGGAAATATCCTCACATAATAACTAAAGAGAAGCTTTCTGAGAAACTGCATTGCCATGTGTGAATGCAACTCACTGAGTTACATGTTTCTCTTTAGTGATCAGTTTGTTAGCACAGTTTTCTGGAGATCTGCAATTAGATACTTCATAGCGCAATGAACATTACAGTGACAAAGGAAATAACCACAGATGAAAACTAGAAAGAAACTTTCTTAGAAAATTCTTCGTGACGTGTGAACTCATCTCACAGAGTTACACTTATGTTTCGTGGAGCAGTCCATTAACACTGTCTTTGGGGAATCTGAGAAGGGCTTCTTTGGATCACATTGAATCCTACGCTGATAAAGGAAATTTCATCCGTTCAAAACGTGAAAGAAGCTTTCTGAGAAACATCTTTCTCATCTGTGAGTTCATCTCACAGAGTTACAACCTCTGCCTGAAGTAGCAGTTTGCTAACACTTTTTTCGTGGAATCTGCAATGTGATATTTGGGAGCCTAGAGGGGCGCCTGGTGATAAGGGAAATATCCTCACATAATAACTAAAGAGAAGCTTTCTGAGAAACTGCATTGCCATGTGTGAATGCAACTCACAGAGTTACACGTTTCTCTTCAGTGATCAGTTTGTTAGCACAGTTTTCTGGAGATCTGCAATTAGATACTTCATAGCGCAATGAACATTACAGTGACAAAGGAAATAACCACAGATGAAAACTAGAAAGAAACTTTCTTAGAAAATTCTTC
Source organism: Rhinopithecus roxellana (assembly GCF_007565055.1). Lineage (NCBI taxonomy): Eukaryota > Metazoa > Chordata > Mammalia > Primates > Cercopithecidae > Rhinopithecus > Rhinopithecus roxellana. The sequence goes on along the minus strand of NC_044558.1, from coordinate 66,056,128 downwards.
GTGACGTGTGAACTCATCTCACAGAGTTACACTTATGTTTCGTGGAGCAGTCCATTAACACTGTCTTTGAGGAATGTGAGAAGGGCTTCTTTGGATCACATTGAGGCCTACGCTGATAAAGGAATTTTCATCCGTTTAAAACGTGAAAGAAGCTTTCTGAGAAACTTCTTTCTGATCTGTGAGTTCACCTCACCGAGTTACAACCTCTGCCTCAAGAAGAAGTTTGCTAACACTCTGCTCGTGGAATCTGCAAAGTGATATTTGGGAGCCTATAGGGGCCCATGGTGATAAAGGAAATATCCTCTCATAATAACTAAAGAGAAGCTTTCTGAGAAACTGCATTGCCAAGTGTGAATGCAACTCACACAGTTACACGTTTCTCTTCAGTGATCAGCTTGTTAGCACAGTTTTCTGGAGATCTGCAATTAGATACTTCATAGCGCAATGAACATTACAGTGACAAAGGAAATATCCACAGATGACAACTGGAAAGAAGCTTTCTTAGAAACTTCTTGGTGATGTGTGAATTCATCTCACAGAGTTACACTTATGTTTCGTGGAGCAGCCTATTAACACTGTCTTTGAGGAATCTGAGAAGGGCTTCTTTGGATCACATTGAGGCCTACGCTGATAAAGGAAATTTCATCCGTTCAAAACGTGAAAGAAGCTTTCTGAGAAACTTCTTTCTGATCTGTGAGTTCATCTCACAGAGTTACAACCTCTGCCTCAAGAAGTAGTTTGCTAACACTCTTTTCGTGGAATCTGCAAAGTGATATTTGGGAGCCTATTGGGGCCCATGGTGATAAAGGAAATATCCTCACATAATAACTAAAGAGAAGCTTTCTGAGAAACTGCATTGCCATGTGTGAATGCAACTCACAGAGTTACACGTTTCTCTTCAGTGATCAGTTTGTTAGCACAGTTTTCTGGAAATGTGCAATTAGATACTTCATAGCGCAATGAACATTACAGTGACAAAGGAAATATCCACAGATGAAAACTGGAAAGAAGCTTTCTTAGAAACTTCTTGGTGATGTGTGAATTCATCTCACAGAGTTACACTTATGTTTCGTGGAGCAGTCCATTAACACTGTCTTTGGGGAAACTGAGAAGGGCTTCTTTGGATCACATTGAGGCCTACGCTGATAAAGGAAATTTCATCCGTTCAAAACGTGAAAGAAGCTTTCTGAGAAACTTCTTTCTGATCTGTGAGTTCATCTCACAGAGTTACAACCTCTGCCTCAAGAAGCAGTTTGATAACACTCATTTCGTGGAATCTGCAAAGTGATATTTGGGAGCCTCTAGGGGTCCATGGTGATAAAGGAAATATCCTCACATAATAACTAAAGAGAAGCTTTCTGAGAAACTGCATTGCCATGTGTGAATGCAACTCACAGAGTTACACGTTTCTCTTCAGTGATCAGTTTGTTAGCACAGTTTTCTGGAGATCTCCAATTAGATACTTCATAGCGCAATGAACATTACAGTGACAAAGGAAATATCCACAGATGAAAACTAGAAGGAAGCTTTCTTAGAAACTTCTTGGTGATGTGTTAATTCATCTCACAGAGTTACACTTATGTTTCGTGGAGCAGTCCATTAACACTGTCTTTGAGGAATCTGAGAAGGGCTTCTTTGGATCACATTGAGGCCTACGCTGATAAAGGAAATTTCATCCGTTCAAAACGTGAAAGAAGCTTTCTGAGAAACTTCTTTCTCATCTGTGAGTTCATCTCACAGAGTTACAACCTCTGCCTGAAGTAGCAGTTTGCTAACACTTTTTTCGTGGAATCTGCAATGTGATATTTGGGAGCCTAGAGGGGCGCCTGGTGATAAGGGAAATATCCTCACATAATAACTAAAGAGAAGCTTTCTGAGAAACTGCATTGCCATGTGTGAATGCAACTCACAGAGTTACACGTTTCTCTTCAGTGATCAGTTTGTTAGCACAGTTTTCTGGAGATCTGCAATTAGATACTTCATAGCGCAATGAACATTACAGTGACAAAGGAAATATCCACAGATGAAAACTAGAAAGAAGCTTTCTTAGAAACTTCTTGGTGATGTGTGAATTCATCTCACAGAGTTACACTTATGTTTCGTGGAGCAGCCCATTAACACTGTCTTTGGGGAAACAGAGAAGGGCGTCTTTGGATCACATTGAGGCCTACGCTGATAAAGGAAATTTCATCCGTTCAAAACGTAAAAGAAGCTTTCTGAGAAACTTCTTTCTGATCTGTGAGTTCATCTCACAGAGTTACAATCTCTGCCTCAAGAAGCAGTTTGCTAACATTCTTTTCGTGGAATCTGCAGAGTGATATTTGGGAGCCTATTGGGGCCCATGGTGATAAATGAAATATCCTCACATAATAACTAAAGAGAAGCTTTCTGAGAAACTGCATTGCCATGTGTGAATGCAACTCACAGAGGTACACGTTTCTCTTCAATGATCAGTTTGCTAGCACAGTTTTCTGGAGATCTGCAATTAGATACTTCATAGCGCAATGAACATTACAGTGACAAAGGAAATATCCACAGATGAAAATTATAAAGAAGCTTTCTTAGAAACTTCTTGGTGATGTGTGAATTCATCTCACAGAGTTACACTTATGTTTCGTCGAGCAGTCCATTAACACTGTCTTTGAGGAATGTGAGAAGGGCTTCTTTGGATCACATTGAGGCCTACGCTGATAAAGGAATTTTCATCCGTTTAAAACGTGAAAGAAGCTTTCTGAGAAACTTCTTTCTGATCTGTGAGTTCACCTCACCGAGTTACAACCTCTGCCTCAAGAAGAAGTTTGCTAACACTCTGCTCGTGGAATCTGCAAAGTGATATTTGGGAGCCTATAGGGGCCCATGGTGATAAAGGAAATATCCTCACATAATAACTAAAGAGAAGCTTTCTGAGAAACTGCATTGCCAAGTGTGAATGCAACCTACACAGTTACACGTTTCTCTTCAGTGATCAGCTTGTTAGCACAGTTTTCTGGAGATCTGCAATTAGATACTTCATAGCGCAATGAACATTACAGTGACAAAGGAAATATCCACAGATGACAACTGGAAATAAGCTTTCTTAGAAACTTCTTGGTGATGTGTGAATTCATCTCACAGAGTTACACTTATGTTTCGTGGAGCAGCCCATTAACACTGTCTTTGAGGAATCTGAGAAGGGCTTCTTTGGATCACATTGAGGCCTACGCTGATAAAGGAAATTTCATCCGTTCAAAACGTGAAAGAAGCTTTCTGAGAAACTTCTTTCTGATCTGTGAGTTCATCTCACAGAGTTACAACCTCTGCCTCAAGAAGTAGTTTGCTAACACTCTTTTCGTGGAATCTGCAAAGTGATATTTGGGAGCCTATTGGGGCCCATGGTGATAAAGGAAATATCCTCACATAATAACTAAAGAGAAGCTTTCTGAGAAACTGCATTGCCATGTGTGAATGCAACTCACTGAGTTACATGTTTCTCTTTAGTGATCAGTTTGTTAGCACAGTTTTCTGGAGATCTGCAATTAGATACTTCATAGCGCAATGAACATTACAGTGACAAAGGAAATAACCACAGATGAAAACTAGAAAGAAACTTTCTTAGAAAATTCTTCGTGACGTGTGAATTCATCTCACAGAGTTACACTTATGTTTCGTGGAGCAGTCCATTAACACTGTCTTTGGGGAATCTGAGAAGGGCTTCTTTGGATCACATTGAATCCTACGCTGATAAAGGAAATTTCATCCGTTCAAAACGTGAAAGAAGCTTTCTGAGAAACATCTTTCTCATCTGTGAGTTCATCTCACAGAGTTACAACCTCTGCCTGAAGTAGCAGTTTGCTAACACTTTTTTCGTGGAATCTGCAATGTGATATTTGGGAGCCTAGAGGGGCGCCTGGTGATAAGGGAAATATCCTCACATAATAACTAAAGAGAAGCTTTCTGAGAAACTGCATTGCCATGTGTGAATGCAACTCACAGAGGTACACGTTTCTCTTCAATGATCAGTTTGCTAGCACAGTTTTCTGGAGATCTGCAATTAGATACTTCATAGCGCAATGAACATTACAGTGACAAAGGAAATATCCACAGATGAAAATTATAAAGAAGCTTTCTTAGAAACTTCTTGGTGATGTGTGAATTCATCTCACAGAGTTACACTTATGTTTCGTCGAGCAGTCCATTAACACTGTCTTTGAGGAATGTGAGAAGGGCTTCTTTGGATCACATTGAGGCCTACGCTGATAAAGGAATTTTCATCCGTTTAAAACGTGAAAGAAGCTTTCTGAGAAACTTCTTTCTGATCTGTGAGTTCACCTCACCGAGTTACAACCTCTGCCTCAAGAAGAAGTTTGCTAACACTCTGCTCGTGGAATCTGCAAAGTGATATTTGGGAGCCTATAGGGGCCCATGGTGATAAAGGAAATATCCTCACATAATAACTAAAGAGAAGCTTTCTGAGAAACTGCATTGCCAAGTGTGAATGCAACTCACACAGTTACACGTTTCTCTTCAGTGATCAGCTTGTTAGCACAGTTTTCTGGAGATCTGCAATTAGATACTTCATAGCGCAATGAACATTACAGTGACAAAGGAAATATCCACAGATGACAACTGGAAAGAAGCTTTCTTAGAAACTTCTTGGTGATGTGTGAATTCATCTCACAGAGTTACACTTATGTTTCGTGGAGCAGCCTATTAACACTGTCTTTGAGGAATCTGAGAAGGGCTTCTTTGGATCACATTGAGGCCTACGCTGATAAAGGAAATTTCATCCGTTCAAAACGTAAAAGAAGCTTTCTGAGAAACTTCTTTCTGATCTGTGAGTTCATCTCACAGAGTTACAACCTCTGCCTCAAGAAGTAGTTTGCTAACACTCTTTTCGTGGAATCTGCAAAGTGATATTTGGGAGCCTATTGGGGCCCATGGTGATAAAGGAAATATACTCACATAATAACTAAAGAGAAGCTTTCTGAGAAACTGCATTGCCATGTGTGAATGCAACTCACAGAGTTACACGTTTCTCTTCAGTGATCAGTTTGTTAGCACAGTTTTCTGGAAATGTGCAATTAGATACTTCATAGCGCAATGAACATTACAGTGACAAAGGAAATATCCACAGATGAAAACTGGAAAGAAGCTTTCTTAGAAACTTCTTGGTGATGTGTGAATTCATCTCACAGAGTTACACTTATGTTTCGTGGAGCAGTCCATTAACACTGTCTTTGGGGAAACTGAGAAGGGCTTCTTTGGATCACATTGAGGCCTACGCTGATAAAGGAAATTTCATCCGTTCAAAACGTGAAAGAAGCTTTCTGAGAAACTTCTTTCTGATCTGTGAGTTCATCTCACAGAGTTACAACCTCTGCCTCAAGAAGCAGTTTGATAACACTCATTTCGTGGAATCTGCAAAGTGATATTTGGGAGCCTCTAGGGGTCCATGGTGATAAAGGAAATATCCTCACATAATAACTAAAGAGAAGCTTTCTGAGAAACTGCATTGCCATGTGTGAATGCAACTCACAGAGTTACACGTTTCTCTTCAGTGATCAGTTTGTTAGCACAGTTTTCTGGAGATCTCCAATTAGATACTTCATAGCGCAATGAACATTACAGTGACAAAGGAAATATCCACAGATGAAAACTAGAAGGAAGCTTTCTTAGAAACTTCTTGGTGATGTGTTAATTCATCTCACAGAGTTACACTTATGTTTCGTGGAGCAGTCCATTAACACTGTCTTTGAGGAATCTGAGAAGGGCTTCTTTGGATCACATTGAGGCCTACGCTGATAAAGGAAATTTCATCCGTTCAAAACGTGAAAGAAGCTTTCTGAGAAACTTCTTTCTCATCTGTGAGTTCATCTCACAGAGTTACAACCTCTGCCTGAAGTAGCAGTTTGCTAACACTTTTTTCGTGGAATCTGCAATGTGATATTTGGGAGCCTAGAGGGGCGCCTGGTGATAAGGGAAATATCCTCACATAATAACTAAAGAGAAGCTTTCTGAGAAACTGCATTGCCATGTGTGAATGCAACTCACAGAGTTACACGTTTCTCTTCAGTGATCAGTTTGTTAGCACAGTTTTCTGGAGATCTGCAATTAGATACTTCATAGCGCAATGAACATTACAGTGACAAAGGAAATATCCACAGATGAAAACTAGAAAGAAGCTTTCTTAGAAACTTCTTGGTGATGTGTGAATTCATCTCACAGAGTTACACTTATGTTTCGTGGAGCAGCCCATTAACACTGTCTTTGGGGAAACAGAGAAGGGCGTCTTTGGATCACATTGAGGCCTACGCTGATAAAGGAAATTTCATCCGTTCAAAACGTAAAAGAAGCTTTCTGAGAAACTTCTTTCTGATCTGTGAGTTCATCTCACAGAGTTACAATCTCTGCCTCAAGAAGCAGTTTGCTAACATTCTTTTCGTGGAATCTGCAGAGTGATATTTGGGAGCCTATTGGGGCCCATGGTGATAAATGAAATATCCTCACATAATAACTAAAGAGAAGCTTTCTGAGAAACTGCATTGCCATGTGTGAATGCAACTCACAGAGGTACACGTTTCTCTTCAATGATCAGTTTGCTAGCACAGTTTTCTGGAGATCTGCAATTAGATACTTCATAGCGCAATGAACATTACAGTGACAAAGGAAATATCCACAGATGAAAATTAGAAAGAAGCTTTCTTAGAAACTTCTTGGTGATGTGTGAATTCATCTCACAGAGTTACACTTATGTTTCGTCGAGCAGTCCATTAACACTGTCTTTGAGGAATGTGAGAAGGGCTTCTTTGGATCACATTGAGGCCTACGCTGATAAAGGAATTTTCATCCGTTTAAAACGTGAAAGAAGCTTTCTGAGAAACTTCTTTCTGATCTGTGAGTTCACCTCACCGAGTTACAACCTCTGCCTCAAGAAGAAGTTTGCTAACACTCTGCTCGTGGAATCTGCAAAGTGATATTTGGGAGCCTATAGGGGCCCATGGTGATAAAGGAAATATCCTCACATAATAACTAAAGAGAAGCTTTCTGAGAAACTGCATTGCCAAGTGTGAATGCAACCTACACAGTTACACGTTTCTCTTCAGTGATCAGCTTGTTAGCACAGTTTTCTGGAGATCTGCAATTAGATACTTCATAGCGCAATGAACATTACAGTGACAAAGGAAATATCCACAGATGACAACTGGAAAGAAGCTTTCTTAGAAACTTCTTGGTGATGTGTGAATTCATCTCACAGAGTTACACTTATGTTTCGTGGAGCAGCCCATTAACACTGTCTTTGAGGAATCTGAGAAGGGCTTCTTTGGATCACATTGAGGCCTACGCTGATAAAGGAAATTTCATCCGTTCAAAACGTGAAAGAAGCTTTCTGAGAAACTTCTTTCTGATCTGTGAGTTCATCTCACAGAGTTACAACCTCTGCCTCAAGAAGTAGTTTGCTAACACTCTTTTCGTGGAATCTGCAAAGTGATATTTGGGAGCCTATTGGGGCCCATGGTGATAAAGGAAATATCCTCACATAATAACTAAAGAGAAGCTTTCTGAGAAACTGCATTGCCATGTGTGAATGCAACTCACAGAGTTACACGTTTCTCTTCAGTGATCAGTTTGTTAGCACAGTTTTCTGGAAATGTGCAATTAGATACTTCATAGCGCAATGAACATTACAGTGACAAAGGAAATATCCACAGATGAAAACTGGAAAGAAGCTTTCTTAGAAACTTCTTGGTGATGTGTGAATTCATCTCACAGAGTTACACTTATGTTTCGTGGAGCAGTCCATTAACACTGTCTTTGGGGAAACTGAGAAGGGCTTCTTTGGATCACATTGAGGCCTACGCTGATAAAGGAAATTTCATCCGTTCAAAACGTGAAAGAAGCTTTCTGAGAAACTTCTTTCTGATCTGTGAGTTCATCTCACAGAGTTACAACCTCTGCCTCAAGAAGCAGTTTGATAACACTCATTTCGGGGAATCTGCAAAGTGATATTTGGGAGCCTCTAGGGGTCCATGGTGATAAAGGAAATATCCTCACATAATAACTAAAGAGAAGCTTTCTGAGAAACTGCATTGCCATGTGTGAATGCAACTCACAGAGTTACACGTTTCTCTTCAGTGATCAGTTTGTTAGCACAGTTTTCTGGAGATCTCCAATTAGATACTTCATAGCGCAATGAACATTACAGTGACAAAGGAAATATCCACAGATGAAAACTAGAAGGAAGCTTTCTTAGAAACTTCTTGGTGATGTGTTAATTCATCTCACAGAGTTACACTTATGTTTCGTGGAGCAGTCCATTAACACTGTCTTTGAGGAATCTGAGAAGGGCTTCTTTGGATCACATTGAGGCCTACGCTGATAAAGGAAATTTCATCCGTTCAAAACGTGAAAGAAGCTTTCTGAGAAACTTCTTTCTCATCTGTGAGTTCATCTCACAGAGTTACAACCTCTGCCTGAAGTAGCAGTTTGCTAACACTTTTTTCGTGGAATCTGCAATGTGATATTTGGGAGCCTAGAGGGGCGCCTGGTGATAAGGGAAATATCCTCACATAATAACTAAAGAGAAGCTTTCTGAGAAACTGCATTGCCATGTGTGAATGCAACTCACAGAGTTACACGTTTCTCTTCAGTGATCAGTTTGTTAGCACAGTTTTCTGGAGATCTGCAATTAGATACTTCATAGCGCAATGAACATTACAGTGACAAAGGAAATATCCACAGATGAAAACTAGAAAGAAGCTTTCTTAGAAACTTCTTGGTGATGTGTGAATTCATCTCACAGAGTTACACTTATGTTTCGTGGAGCAGCCCATTAACACTGTCTTTGGGGAAACAGAGAAGGGCGTCTTTGGATCACATTGAGGCCTACGCTGATAAAGGAAATTTCATCCGTTCAAAACGTAAAAGAAGCTTTCTGAGAAACTTCTTTCTGATCTGTGAGTTCATCTCACAGAGTTACAATCTCTGCCTCAAGAAGCAGTTTGCTAACATTCTTTTCGTGGAATCTGCAGAGTGATATTTGGGAGCCTATTGGGGCCCATGGTGATAAATGAAATATCCTCACATAATAACTAAAGAGAAGCTTTCTGAGAAACTGCATTGCCATGTGTGAATGCAACTCACAGAGGTACACGTTTCTCTTCAATGATCAGTTTGCTAGCACAGTTTTCTGGAGATCTGCAATTAGATACTTCATAGCGCAATGAACATTACAGTGACAAAGGAAATATCCACAGATGAAAATTATAAAGAAGCTTTCTTAGAAACTTCTTGGTGATGTGTGAATTCATCTCACAGAGTTACACTTATGTTTCGTCGAGCAGTCCATTAACACTGTCTTTGAGGAATGTGAGAAGGGCTTCTTTGGATCACATTGAGGCCTACGCTGATAAAGGAATTTTCATCCGTTTAAAACGTGAAAGAAGCTTTCTGAGAAACTTCTTTCTGATCTGTGAGTTCACCTCACCGAGTTACAACCTCTGCCTCAAGAAGAAGTTTGCTAACACTCTGCTCGTGGAATCTGCAAAGTGATATTTGGGAGCCTATAGGGGCCCATGGTGATAAAGGAAATATCCTCACATAATAACTAAAGAGAAGCTTTCTGAGAAACTGCATTGCCAAGTGTGAATGCAACCTACACAGTTACACGTTTCTCTTCAGTGATCAGCTTGTTAGCACAGTTTTCTGGAGATCTGCAATTAGATACTTCATAGCGCAATGAACATTACAGTGACAAAGGAAATATCCACAGATGACAACTGGAAAGAAGCTTTCTTAGAAACTTCTTGGTGATGTGTGAATTCATCTCACAGAGTTACACTTATGTTTCGTGGAGCAGCCCATTAACACTGTCTTTGAGGAATCTGAGAAGGGCTTCTTTGGATCACATTGAGGCCTACGCTGATAAAGGAAATTTCATCCGTTCAAAACGTGAAAGAAGCTTTCTGAGAAACTTCTTTCTGATCTGTGAGTTCATCTCACAGAGTTACAACCTCTGCCTCAAGAAGTAGTTTGCTAACACTCTTTTCGTGGAATCTGCAAAGTGATATTTGGGAGCCTATTGGGGCCCATGGTGATAAAGGAAATATCCTCACATAATAACTAAAGAGAAGCTTTCTGAGAAACTGCATTGCCATGTGTGAATGCAACTCACAGAGTTACACGTTTCTCTTCAGTGATCAGTTTGTTAGCACAGTTTTCTGGAGATCTCCAATTAGATACTTCATAGCGCAATGAACATTACAGTGACAAAGGAAATATCCACAGAGGAAAACTAGAAAGAAGCTTTCTTAGAAACTTCTTGGTGATGTGTGAATTCATCTCACAGAGTTACACTTATGTTTCGTGGAGCAGTCCATTAACACTGTCTTTGAGGAATCTGAGAAGGGCTTCTTTGGATCACATTGAGGCCTACGCTGATAAAGGAAATTTCATCCGTTCAAAACGTGAAAGAAGCTTTCTGAGAAAATTCTTTCTGATCTGTGAGTTCATCTCACAGAGTTACAACCTCTGCCTCAAGAAGAAGTTTGCTAACACTCTTCTCGTGAAATCTGCAATGTGATATTTGGGAGCCTAGAGAGGCGCCTGGTGATAAGGGAAATATCCTCACATAATAACTAAAGAGAAGCTTTCTGAGAAACTGCTTTGCCATGTGTGAATGCAACTCACAGAGTTACACGTTTCCCTTCAGTGATCAGTTTGTTAGCACAGTTTTCTGGAGATCTGCAATTAGATACTTCATAGCGCAATGAACATTACAGTGACAAAGGAAATATCCACAGAGGAAAACTAGAAAGAAGCTTTCTTAGAAACTTCTTGGTGATGTGTGAATTCATCTCACAGAGTTACACTTATGTTTCGTGGAGCAGTCCATTAACACTGTCTTTGGGGAAACTGAGAAGGGCTTCTTTGGATCACATTGAGGCCTACGCTGATAAAGGAAATTTCATCCGTTCCAAACGTGAAAGAAGCTTTCTGAGAAACTTCTTTCTGATCTGTGAGTTCATCTCACAGAGTTACAACCTCTGCCTCAAGAAGCAGTTTGCTAACACTCTTTTCGTGGAATCTGCAAAGTGATATTTGGGAGCCTATTGGGGCCCATGGTGATAAAGGAAATATCCTCACAGAATAACTAAAGAGAAGCTTTCTGAGAAACTGCATTGCCATGTGTGAATGCAACTCACAGAGTTACACGTTTCTCTTCAGTGATCAGTTTGTTAGCACAGTTTTCTGGAGATCTGCAATTAGATACTTCATAGCGCAATGAACATTACAGTGACAAAGGAAATATCTACAGATGAAAACTGGAAAGAAGCTTTCTTAGAAACTTCTTGGTGATGTGTGAATTCATCTCACAGAGTTACACTTATGTTTCGTGGAGCAGTCCGTTAACACTGTCTTTGAGGAATCTGAGAAGGGCTTCTTTGGATCACATTGAGGCCTACGCTGATAAAGGAAATTTCATCCGTTCAAAACGTGAAAGAAGCTTTCTGAGAAACTTCTTTCTGATCTGTGAGTTTATCTCACAGAGTTACAACCTCTGCCTCAAGAAGAAGTTTGCTAACACTCTTCTCGTGAAATCTGCAATGTGATATTTGGGAGCCTAGAGAGGCGCCTGGTGATAAGGGAAATATCCTCACATAATAACTAAAGAGAAGCTTTCTGAGAAACTGCTTTGCCATGTGTGAATGCAACTCACAGAGTTACACGTTTCCCTTCAGTGATCAGTTTGTTAGCACAGTTTTCTGGAGATCTGCAATTAGATACTTCATAGCGCAATGAACATTACAGTGACAAAGGAAATATCCACAGACGAAAACTAGAAAGAAGCTTTCTTAGAAACTTCTTGGTGATGTGTGAATTCATCTCACAGAGTTACACTTATTTTTCGTGGAGCAGTCCATTAACACTGTCTTTGGGGAAACTGAGAAGGGCTTCTTTGGATCACATTGAGGCCTACGCTGATAAAGGAAATTTCATCCGTTCAAAACGTGAAAGAAGCTTTCTGAGAAAATTCTTTCTGATCTGTGAGTTCATCTCACAGAGTTACAACCTCTGCCTCAAGAAGAAGTTTGCTAACACTCTTTTCGTGGAATCTGCAAAGTGATATTTGGGAGCCTACAGGGGCCCATGATGATAAAGGAAATATCCTCACATAATAACTAAAGAGAAGCTTTCTGAGAAACTGCATTGCCATGTCTGAATGCAACTCACAGAGTTACACGTTTCTCTTCAGTGATCAGTTTGTTAGCACAGTTTTCTGGAGATCTGCAATTAGATACTTCATAGCGCAATGAACATTACAGTGACAAAGGAAATATCCACAGAGGAAAACTAGAAAGAAGCTTTCTTAGAAACTTCTTGGTGATGTGTGAATTCATCTCACAGAGTTACACTTATGTTTCGTGGAGCAGTCCATTAACACTGTCTTTGGGGAAACTGAGAAGGGCTTCTTTGGATCACATTGAAGCCTACGCTGATAAAGGAAATTTCATCCGTTCAAAACGTGAAAGAAGCTTTCTGAGAAACTTCTTTCTGATCTGTGAGTTCATCTCACAGAGTTACAACCTCTTTCTCAAGAAGTAGTTTGCTAACACTCTTTTCGTGCAATCTGCAAAGTGATATTTGGGAGCCTCTAGGGGCCCATGGTGATAAAGGAAATATCCTCACATAATAACTAAAGACAAGCTTTCTGAGAAACTGCATTGCCATGTGTGAATGCAACTCACAGAGTTACACGTTTCTCTTCAGTGATCAGTTTGTTAGCACAGTTTTCTGGAGATCTACATTTAGATACTTCATAGCGCAATGAACATTACAGTGACAAAGGAAATATCCACAGATGAAAACTAGAAAGAAGCTTTCTTAGAAACTTCTTGGTGATGTGTGAATTCATCTCACAGAGTTACACTTATGTTTCGTGGAGCAGCCCATTAACACTCTCTTTGGGGAAACAGAGAAGGGCTTCTTTGGATCACATTGAGGCCTACGCTGATAAAGGAAATTTCATCCGTTCAAAACGTGAAAGAAGCTTTCTGAGAAACTTCTTTCTGATCTGTGAGTTCATCTCACAGAGTTACAACCTCTGCCTCAAGAAGCAGTTTCCTGACACTCTTTTCGTGGAATCTGCAAAGTGATATTTGGGAGCCTCTAATTGGCCCATGGTGATAAAGGAAATATCCTCACATAATAACTAAAGAGAAGCTTTCTGAGAAACTGCATTGCCATGTGTGAATGCAACTCACAGAGTTACACGTTTCTCTTCAGTGATCAGTTTGTTAGCACAGTTTTCTGGAGATCTGCAATTAGATACTTCATAGCGCAATGAACATTACAGTGACAAAGGAAATATCCACAGATGAAAACTAGAAAGAAGCTTTTTTAGAAACTTCTTGGTGATGTGTGAATTCTTCTCACAGAGTTACACTTATGTTTCGTGGAGCAGTCCATTAACACTGTCTTTGAGGAATCTGAGAAGGGCTTCTTTGGATCACATTGAGGCATACTCTGATAAAGGAAATTTCATCCGTTCAAAACGTGAAAGAAGCTTTCTGAGAAACTTCTTTCTGATCTGTGAGTTCATCTCACAGATTTACAACCTCTGCCTCAAGAAGCAGTTTCCTAACACTCTTTTCTTGGAATCTGCAAAGTGATATTTGGGAGCCTCTAATGGGCCCATGGTGATAAAGGAAATATCCTCACATCATAACTAAAGAGAAGCTTTCTGAGAAACTGCATTGCCATGTGTGAATGCAACTCACAGAGTTACACGTTTCTCTTCAGTGATCAGTTTGTTAGCACAGTTTTCTGGAGATCTGCAATTAGATACTTCATAGCGCAATGAACATTACAGTGACAAAGGAAATATCCACAGATGAAAACTAGAAAGAAGCTTTCTTAGAAACTTCTTGGTGATGTGTGAATTCATCTCACAGAGTTACACTTATGTTTCGTGGAGCAGCCCATTAACACTGTCTTTGGGGAAACAGAGAAGGGCGTCTTTGGATCACATTGAGGCCTACGCTGATAAAGGAAATTTCATCCGTTCAAAACGTAAAAGAAGCTTTCTGAGAAACTTCTTTCTGATATGTGAGTTCATCTCACAGTGTTACAATCTCTGCCTCAAGAAGCAGTTTGCTAACATTCTTTTCGTGGAATCTGCAGAGTGATATTTGGGAGCCTATTGGGGCCCATGGTGATAAAGGAAATATCCTCACATAATAACTAAAGAGAAGCTTTTTGAGAAACTGCATTGCCATGTGTGAATGCAACTCACAGAGGTACACGTTTCTCTTCAATGATCAGTTTGCTAGCACAGTTTTCTGGAGATCTGCAATTAGATACTTCATAGCGCAATGAACATTACAGTGACAAAGGAAATATCCACAGATGAAAATTATAAAGAAGCTTTCTTAGAAACTTCTTGGTGATGTGTGAATTCATCTCACAGAGTTACACTTATGTTTCGTCGAGCAGTCCATTAACACTGTCTTTGAGGAATGTGAGAAGGGCTTCTTTGGATCACATTGAGGCCTACGCTGATAAAGGAATTTTCATCCGTTTAAAACGTGAAAGAAGCTTTCTGAGAAACTTCTTTCTGATCTGTGAGTTCACCTCACCGAGTTACAAACTCTGCCTCAAGAAGAAGTTTGCTAACACTCTGCTCGTGGAATCTGCAAAGTGATATTTGGGAGCCTATAGGGGCCCATGGTGATAAAGGAAATATCCTCACATAATAACTAAAGAGAAGCTTTCTGAGAAACTGCATTGCCAAGTGTGAATGCAACTCACACAGTTACACGTTTCTCTTCAGTGATCAGCTTGTTAGCACAGTTTTCTGGAGATCTGCAATTAGATACTTCATAGCGCAATGAACATTACAGTGACAAAGGAAATATCCACAGATGACAACTGGAAAGAAGCTTTCTTAGAAACTTCTTGGTGATGTGTGAATTCATCTCACAGAGTTACACTTATGTTTCGTGGAGCAGCCTATTAACACTGTCTTTGAGGAATCTGAGAAGGGCTTCTTTGGATCACATTGAGGCCTACGCTGATAAAGGATATTTCATCCGTTCAAAACGTGAAAGAAGCTTTCTGAGAAACTTCTTTCTGATCTGTGAGTTCATGTCACAGAGTTACAACCTCTGCCTCAGGAAGAAGTTTGCTAACACTCTTTTCGTGGAATCTGCAAAGTGATATTTGGGAGCCTACTGGGGCCCATGGTGATAAAGGAAATATCCTCACATAATAACTAAAGAGAAGCTTTCTGAGAAACTGCATTGCCATGTGTGAATGCAACTCACAGAGTTACACGTTTCTCTTCAGTGATCAGTTTGTTAGCACAGTTTTCTGGAGATCTGCAATTAGATACTTCATAGCGCAATGAACATTACAGTGACAAAGGAAATATCCACAGAGGAAAACTAGAAAGAAGCTTTCTTAGAAACTTCTTGGTGATGTGTGAATTCATCTCACAGAGTTACACTTATGTTTCGTGGAGCAGTCCATTAACACTGTCTTTGGGGAAACTGAGAAGGGCTTCTTTGGATCACATTGAGGCCTACGCTGATAAAGGAAATTTCATCCGTTCCAAACGTGAAAGAAGCTTTCTGAGAAACTTCTTTCTGATCTGTGAGTTCATCTCACAGAGTTACAACCTCTGCCTCAAGAAGCAGTTTGATAACACTCATTTCGTGGAATCTGCAAAGTGATATTTGGGAGCCTCTAGGGGTCCATGGTGATAAAGGAAATATCCTCACATAATAACTAAAGAGAAGCTTTCTGAGAAACTGCATTGCCATGTGTGAATGCAACTCACAGAGTTACACGTTTCTCTTCAGTGATCAGTTTGTTAGCACAGTTTTCTGGAGATCTCCAATTAGATACTTCATAGCGCAATGAACATTACAGTGACAAAGGAAATATCCACAGATGAAAACTAGAAGGAAGCTTTCTTAGAAACTTCTTGGTGATGTGTTAATTCATCTCACAGAGTTACACTTATGTTTCGTGGAGCAGTCCATTAACACTGTCTTTGAGGAATCTCAGAAGGGCTTCTTTGGATCACATTGAGGCCTACGCTGATAAAGGATATTCCATCCGTTCAAAACGTGAAAGAAGCTTTCTGAGAAACTTCTTTCTGATCTGTGAGTTCATGTCACAGAGTTACAACCTCTGCCTCAGGAAGAAGTTTGCTAACACTCTTTTCGTGGAATCTGCAAAGTGATATTTGGGAGCCTACTGGGGCCCATGGTGATAAAGGAAATATCCTCACATAATAACTAAAGAGAAGCTTTCTGAGAAACTGCATTGCCATGTGTGAATGCAACTCACAGAGTTACACGTTTCTCTTCAGTGATCAGTTTGTTAGCACAGTTTTCTGGAGATCTGCAATTAGATACTTCATAGCGCAATGAACATTACAGTGACAAAGGAAATATCCACAGAGGAAAACTAGAAAGAAGCTTTCTTAGAAACTTCTTGGTGATGTGTGAATTCATCTCACAGAGTTACACTTATGTTTCGTCGAGCAGTCCATTAACACTGTCTTTGAGGAATGTGAGAAGGGCTTCTTTGGATCACATTGAGGCCTACGCTGATAAAGGAATTTTCATCCGTTTAAAACGTGAAAGAAGCTTTCTGAGAAACTTCTTTCTGATCTGTGAGTTCACCTCACCGAGTTACAACCTCTGCCTCAAGAAGAAGTTTGCTAACACTCTGCTCGTGGAATCTGCAAAGTGATATTTGGGAGCCTATAGGGGCCCATGGTGATAAAGGAAATATCCTCACATAATAACTAAAGAGAAGCTTTCTGAGAAACTGCATTGCCAAGTGTGAATGCAACCTACACAGTTACACGTTTCTCTTCAGTGATCAGCTTGTTAGCACAGTTTTCTGGAGATCTGCAATTAGATACTTCATAGCGCAATGAACATTACAGTGACAAAGGAAATATCCACAGATGACAACTGGAAAGAAGCTTTCTTAGAAACTTCTTGGTGATGTGTGAATTCATCTCACAGAGTTACACTTATGTTTCGTGGAGCAGCCCATTAACACTGTCTTTGAGGAATCTGAGAAGGGCTTCTTTGGACCACATTGAGGCCTACGCTGATAAAGGAAATTTCATCCGTTCAAAACGTGAAAGAAGCTTTCTGAGAAACTTCTTTCTGATCTGTGAGTTCATCTCACAGAGTTACAACCTCTGCCTCAAGAAGTAGTTTGCTAACACTCTTTTCGTGGAATCTGCAAAGTGATATTTGGGAGCCTATTGGGGCCCATGGTGATAAAGGAAATATCCTCACATAATAACTAAAGAGAAGCTTTCTGAGAAACTGCATTGCCATGTGTGAATGCAACTCACAGAGTTACACGTTTCTCTTCAGTGATCAGTTTGTTAGCACAGTTTTCTGGAGATCTGCAATTAGATACTTCATAGCGCAATGAACATTACAGTGACAAAGGAAATATCCACAGATGAAAACTGGAAAGAAGCTTTCTTAGAAACTTCTTGGTGATGTGTGAATTCATCTCACAGAGTTACACTTATGTTTCGTGGAGCAGTCCATTAACAATGTCTTTGGGGAAACTGAGAAGGGCTTCTTTGGATCACATTGAGGCCTACGCTGATAAAGGAAATTTCATCCGTTCAAAACGTGAAAGAAGCTTTCTGAGAAACTTCTTTCTGATCTGTGAGTTCATCTCACAGAGTTACAACCTCTGCCTCAAGAAGCAGTTTGATAACACTCATTTCGTGGAATCTGCAAAGTGATATTTGGGAGCCTCTAGGGGTCCATGGTGATAAAGGAAATATCCTCACATAATAACTAAAGAGAAGCTTTCTGAGAAACTGCATTGCCATGTGTGAATGCAACTCACAGAGTTACACGTTTCTCTTCAGTGATCAGTTTGTTAGCACAGTTTTCTGGAGATCTCCAATTAGATACTTCATAGCGCAATGAACATTACAGTGACAAAGGAAATATCCACAGATGAAAACTAGAAGGAAGCTTTCTTAGAAACTTCTTGGTGATGTGTTAATTCATCTCACAGAGTTACACTTATGTTTCGTGGAGCAGTCCATTAACACTGTCTTTGAGGAATCTGAGATGGGCTTCTTTGGATCACATTGAGGCCTACGCTGATAAAGGATATTTCATCCGTTCAAAACGTGAAAGAAGCTTTCTGAGAAACTTCTTTCTGATCTGTGAGTTCATGTCACAGAGTTACAACCTCTGCCTCAGGAAGAAGTTTGCTAACACTCTTTTCGTGGAATCTGCAAAGTGATATTTGGGAGCCTACTGGGGCCCATGGTGATAAAGGAAATATCCTCACATAATAACTAAAGAGAAGCTTTCTGAGAAACTGCATTGCCATGTGTGAATGCAACTCACAGAGTTACACGTTTCTCTTCAGTGATCAGTTTGTTAGCACAGTTTTCTGGAGATCTGCAATTAGATACTTCATAGCGCAATGAACATTACAGTGACAAAGGAAATATCCACAGAGGAAAACTAGAAAGAAGCTTTCTTAGAAACTTCTTGGTGATGTGTGAATTCATCTCACAGAGTTACACTTATGTTTCGTCGAGCAGTCCATTAACACTGTCTTTGAGGAATGTGAGAAGGGCTTCTTTGGATCACATTGAGGCCTACGCTGATAAAGGAAATTTCATCCGTTCAAAACGTGAAAGAAGCTTTCTGAGAAACTTCTTTCTGATCTGTGAGTTCATGTCACAGAGTTACAACCTCTGCCTCAGGAAGAAGTTTGCTAACACTCTTTTCGTGGAATCTGCAAAGTGATATTTGGGAGCCTATTGGGGCCCATGGTGATAAAGGAAATATCCTCACAGAATAACTAAAGAGAAGCTTTCTGAGAAACTGCATTGCCATGTGTGAATGCAACTCACAGAGTTACACGTTTCTCTTCAGTGATCAGTTTGTTAGCACAGTTTTCTGGAGATCTCCAATTAGATACTTCATAGCGCAATGAACATTACAGTGACAAAGGAAATATCCACAGATGAAAACTAGAAGGAAGCTTTCTTAGAAACTTCTTGGTGATGTGTTAATTCATCTCACAGAGTTACACTTATGTTTCGTGGAGCAGTCCATTAACACTGTCTTTGAGGAATCTGAGATGGGCTTCTTTGGGTCACATTGAGGCCTACGCTGATAAAGGATATTTCATCCGTTCAAAACGTGAAAGAAGCTTTCTGAGAAACTTCTTTCTGATCTGTGAGTTCATGTCACAGAGTTACAACCTCTGCCTCAGGAAGAAGTTTGCTAACACTCTTTTCGTGGAATCTGCAAAGTGATATTTGGGAGCCTACTGGGGCCCATGGTGATAAAGGAAATATCCTCACATAATAACTAAAGAGAAGCTTTCTGAGAAACTGCATTGCCATGTGTGAATGCAACTCACAGAGTTACACGTTTCTCTTCAGTGATCAGTTTGTTAGCACAGTTTTCTGGAGATCTGCAATTAGATACTTCATAGCGCAATGAACATTACAGTGACAAAGGAAATATCCACAGAGGAAAACTAGAAAGAAGCTTTCTTAGAAACTTCTTGGTGATGTGTGAATTCATCTCACAGAGTTACACTTATGTTTCGTGGAGCAGTCCATTAACACTGTCTTTGGGGAAACTGAGAAGGGCTTCTTTGGATCACATTGAGGCCTACGCTGATAAAGGAAATTTCATCCGTTCCAAACGTGAAAGAAGCTTTCTGAGAAACTTCTTTCTGATCTGTGAGTTCATCTCACAGAGTTACAACCTCTGCCTCAAGAAGCAGTTTGCTAACACTCTTTTCGTGGAATCTGCAAAGTGATATTTGGGAGCCTATTGGGGCCCATGGTGATAAAGGAAATATCCTCACAGAATAACTAAAGAGAAGCTTTCTGAGAAACTGCATTGCCATGTGTGAATGCAACTCACAGAGTTACACGTTTCTCTTCAGTGATCAGTTTGTTAGCACAGTTTTCTGGAGATCTGCAATTAGATACTTCATAGCGCAATGAACATTACAGTGACAAAGGAAATATCTACAGATGAAAACTGGAAAGAAGCTTTCTTAGAAACTTCTTGGTGATGTGTGAATTCATCTCACAGAGTTACACTTATGTTTCGTGGAGCAGTCCGTTAACACTGTCTTTGAGGAATCTGAGAAGGGCTTCTTTGGATCACATTGAGGCCTACGCTGATAAAGGAAATTTCATCCGTTCAAAACGTGAAAGAAGCTTTCTGAGAAACTTCTTTCTGATCTGTGAGTTCATCTCACAGAGTTACAACCTCTGCCTCAAGAAGAAGTTTGCTAACACTCTTCTCGTGGAATCTGCAATGTGATATTTGGGAGCCTAGAGAGGCGCCTGGTGATAAGGGAAATATCCTCACATAATAACTAAAGAGAAGCTTTCTGAGAAACTGCTTTGCCATGTGTGAATGCAACTCACAGAGTTACACGTTTCCCTTCAGTGATCAGTTTGTTAGCACAGTTTTCTGGAGATCTGCAATTAGATACTTCATAGCGCAATGAACATTACAGTGACAAAGGAAATATCCACAGACGAAAACTAGAAATAAGCTTTCTTAGAAACTTCTTGGTGATGTGTGAATTCATCTCACAGAGTTACACTTATTTTTCGTGGAGCAGTCCATTAACACTGTCTTTGGGGAAACTGAGAAGGGTTTCTTTGGATCACATTGAGGCCTACGCTGATAAAGGAAATTTCATCCGTTCAAAACGTGAAAGAAGCTTTCTGAGAAAATTCTTTCTGATCTGTGAGTTCATCTCATAGAGTTACAACCTCTGCCTCAAGAAGAAGTTTGCTAACACTCTTTTCGTGGAATCTGCAAAGTGATATTTGGGAGCCTACAGGGGCCCATGATGATAAAGGAAATATCCTCACATAATAACTAAAGAGAAGCTTTCTGAGAAACTGCATTGCCATGTCTGAATGCAACTCACAGAGTTACACGTTTCTCTTCAGTGATCAGTTTGTTAGCACAGTTTTCTGGAGATCTGCAATTAGATACTTCATAGCGCAATGAACATTACAGTGACAAAGGAAATATCCACAGATGAAAACTAGAAAGAAGCTTTCTTAGAAATTTCTTGGTGATGTGTGAATTCATCTCACAGAGTTACACTTATGTTTCGTGGAGCAGCCCATTAACACTGTCTTTGGGGAAACAGAGAAGGGCTTCTTTGGATCACATTGAGGCCTACGCTGATAAAGGAAATTTCATCCGTTCAAAACGTGAAAGAAGCTTTCTGAGAAACTTCTTTCTGATCTGTGAGTTCATCTCACAGAGTTACAACCTCTGCCTCAAGAAGCAGTTTCCTGACACTCTTTTCGTGGAATCTGCAAAGTGATATTTGGGAGCCTCTAATGGGCCCATGGTGATAAAGGAAATATCCTCACATAATAACTAAAGAGAAGCTTTCTGAGAAACTGCATTGCCATGTGTGAATGCAACTCACAGAGTTACACGTTTCTCTTCAGTGATCAGTTTGTTAGCACAGTTTTCTGGAGATCTGCAATTAGATACTTCATAGCGCAATGAACATTACAGTGACAAAGGAAATATCCACAGATGAAAACTAGAAAGAAGCTTTTTTGGAAACTTCTTGGTGATGTGTGAATTCTTCTCACAGAGTTACACTTATGTTTCGTGGAGCAGTCCATTAACACTGTCTTTGAGGAATCTGAGAAGGGCTTCTTTGGATCACATTGAGGCATACTCTGATAAAGGAAATTTCATCCGTTCAAAACGTGAAAGAAGCTTTCTGAGAAACTTCTTTCTGATCTGTGAGTTCATCTCACAGATTTACAACCTCTGCCTCAAGAAGCAGTTTCCTAACACTCTTTTCTTGGAATCTGCAAAGTGATATTTGGGAGCCTCTAATGGGCCCATGGTGATAAAGGAAATATCCTCACATCATAACTAAAGAGAAGCTTTCTGAGAAACTGCATTGCCATGTGTGAATGCAACTCACAGATTTACACGTTTCTCTTCAGTGATCAGTTTGTTAGCACAGTTTTCTGGAGATCTGCAATTAGATACTTCATAGCGCAATGAACATTACAGTGACAAAGGAAATATCCACAGATGAAAACTAGAAAGAAGCTTTTTTAGAAACTTCTTGGTGATGTGTGAATTCTTCTCACAGAGTTACACTTATGTATCGTGGAGCAGTCCATTAACACTGTGTTTGAGGAATTTGAGAAGGGCTTCTTTGGATCACATTGTGGCCTACGCTGATAAAGGAAATTTCATCCGTTCAAAACGTGAAAGAAGCTTTCTGAGAAACTTCTTTCTGATCTGTGAGTTCATCTCACAGAGTTACAACCTCTGCCTCAAGAAGCAGTTTGATAACACTCATTTCGTGGAATCTGCAAAGTGATATTTGGGAGCCTCTAGGGGCCCATGGTGATAAACGAAATATCCTCACATAATAACTAAAGAGAAGCTTTCTGAGAAACTGCATTGCCATGTGTGAATGCAACTCACAGAGTTACACGTTTCTCTTCAGTGATCAGTTTGTTAGCACAGTTTTCTGGAGATCTGCAATTAGATACTTCACAGCGCAATGAACATTACAGTGACAAGGGAAATATCCACAGATGAAAACTAGAAAGAAGCTTTCTTAGAAACTTCTTGGTGATGTGTGAATTCATCTCACAGAGTTACAATTATGTTTCGTGGAACAGTCCATTAACACTGTCTGTGAGGAATCTGAGAAGGGCTTCTTTGGATCACATTGAGGCCTACGCTGATAAAGGAAATTTCATCCGTTCAAAACGTGAAAGAAGCTTTCTGAGAAACTTCTTTCAGATCTGTGAGTTCATCTCACAGAGTTACAACCTCTGCCTCAAGAAGAAGTTTGCTAACACTCTTCTCGTGGAATCTGCAAAGTGATATTTGGGAGCCTATAGGGGCCCATGGTGATAAAGGAAATATCCTCACATAATAACTAAAGAGAAGCTTTCTGACAAACTGCATTGCCATGTGTGAATGCAACTCACAGAGTTACACGTTTCTCTTCAGTGATCAGTTTGTTAGCACAGTTTTCTGGAGATCTGCAATTAGATACTTCATAGCGCAATGAACATTACATTGACAAGGGAAATATCCACAGATGAAAACTAGAAAGAAGCTTTCTTAGAAACTTCTTGGTGATGTGTGAATTCATCTCACAGAGTTACACTTATGTTTCGTGGAGCAGTCCATTAACACTGTCTTTGGGGAAACTGAGAAGGGCTTCTTTGGATCACATTGAGGCCTACGCTGAAAAAGGAAATTTCATCCCTTCAAAACGTGAAAGAAGCTTTCTGAGAAACTTCTTTCTGATCTGTGAGTTCATCTCACAGAGTTACAACCTCTGCCTCAAGAAGAAGTTTGCTAACACTCTTCTCGTGGAATCTGCAAAGTGATATTTGGGAGCCTATTGGGGCCCATGGTGATGAAGGAAATATCCTCACATGATAACTAAAGAGAAGCTTTCTGAGAAACTGCATTGCCATGTGTGAATGCAACTCACAGAGTTACACGTTTCTCTTCAGTGATCAGTTTGTTAGCACAGTTTTCTGGAGATCTGCAATTAGATACTTCATAGCGCAATGAACATTACAGTGACAAAGGAAATATCTACAGATGAAAACTGGAAAGAAGCTTTCTTAGAAACTTCTTGGTGATGTGTGAATTCATCTCACAGAGTTACACTTATGTTTCGTGGAGCAGTCCGTTAACACTGTCTTTGAGGAATCTGAGAAGGGCTTCTTTGGATCACATTGAGGCCTACGCTGATAAAGGAAATTTCATCCGTTCAAAACGTGAAAGAAGCTTTCTGAGAAACTTCTTTCTGATCTGTGAGTTCATCTCACAGAGTTACAACCTCTGCCTCAAGAAGAAGTTTGCTAACACTCTTCTCGTGGAATCTGCAATGTGATATTTGGGAGCCTAGAGAGGCGCCTGGTGATAAGGGAAATATCCTCACATAATAACTAAAGAGAAGCTTTCTGAGAAACTGCTTTGCCATGTGTGAATGCAACTCACAGAGTTACACGTTTCCCTTCAGTGATCAGTTTGTTAGCACAGTTTTCTGGAGATCTGCAATTAGATACTTCATAGCGCAATGAACATTACAGTGACAAAGGAAATATCCACAGACGAAAACTAGAAATAAGCTTTCTTAGAAACTTCTTGGTGATGTGTGAATTCATCTCACAGAGTTACACTTATTTTTCGTGGAGCAGTCCATTAACACTGTCTTTGGGGAAACTGAGAAGGGTTTCTTTGGATCACATTGAGGCCTACGCTGATAAAGGAAATTTCATCCGTTCAAAACGTGAAAGAAGCTTTCTGAGAAAATTCTTTCTGATCTGTGAGTTCATCTCATAGAGTTACAACCTCTGCCTCAAGAAGAAGTTTGCTAACACTCTTTTCGTGGAATCTGCAAAGTGATATTTGGGAGCCTACAGGGGCCCATGATGATAAAGGAAATATCCTCACATAATAACTAAAGAGAAGCTTTCTGAGAAACTGCATTGCCATGTCTGAATGCAACTCACAGAGTTACACGTTTCTCTTCAGTGATCAGTTTGTTAGCACAGTTTTCTGGAGATCTGCAATTAGATACTTCATAGCGCAATGAACATTACAGTGACAAAGGAAATATCCACAGATGAAAACTAGAAAGAAGCTTTCTTAGAAATTTCTTGGTGATGTGTGAATTCATCTCACAGAGTTACACTTATGTTTCGTGGAGCAGCCCATTAACACTGTCTTTGGGGAAACAGAGAAGGGCTTCTTTGGATCACATTGAGGCCTACGCTGATAAAGGAAATTTCATCCGTTCAAAACGTGAAAGAAGCTTTCTGAGAAACTTCTTTCTGATCTGTGAGTTCATCTCACAGAGTTACAACCTCTGCCTCAAGAAGCAGTTTCCTGACACTCTTTTCGTGGAATCTGCAAAGTGATATTTCGGAGCCTCTAATGGGCCCATGGTGATAAAGGAAATATCCTCACATAATAACTAAAGAGAAGCTTTCTGAGAAACTGCATTGCCATGTGTGAATGCAACTCACAGAGTTACACGTTTCTCTTCAGTGATCAGTTTGTTAGCACAGTTTTCTGGAGATCTGCAATTAGATACTTCATAGCGCAATGAACATTACAGTGACAAAGGAAATATCCACAGATGAAAACTAGAAAGAAGCTTTTTTGGAAACTTCTTGGTGATGTGTGAATTCTTCTCACAGAGTTACACTTATGTTTCGTGGAGCAGTCCATTAACACTGTCTTTGAGGAATCTGAGAAGGGCTTCTTTGGATCACATTGAGGCATACTCTGATAAAGGAAATTTCATCCGTTCAAAACGTGAAAGAAGCTTTCTGAGAAACTTCTTTCTGATCTGTGAGTTCATCTCACAGATTTACAACCTCTGCCTCAAGAAGCAGTTTCCTAACACTCTTTTCTTGGAATCTGCAAAGTGATATTTGGGAGCCTCTAATGGGCCCATGGTGATAAAGGAAATATCCTCACATCATAACTAAAGAGAAGCTTTCTGAGAAACTGCATTGCCATGTGTGAATGCAACTCACAGATTTACACGTTTCTCTTCAGTGATCAGTTTGTTAGCACAGTTTTCTGGAGATCTGCAATTAGATACTTCATAGCGCAATGAACATTACAGTGACAAAGGAAATATCCACAGATGAAAACTAGAAAGAAGCTTTTTTAGAAACTTCTTGGTGATGTGTGAATTCTTCTCACAGAGTTACACTTATGTATCGTGGAGCAGTCCATTAACACTGTGTTTGAGGAATTTGAGAAGGGCTTCTTTGGATCACATTGTGGCCTACGCTGATAAAGGAAATTTCATCCGTTCAAAACGTGAAAGAAGCTTTCTGAGAAACTTCTTTCTGATCTGTGAGTTCATCTCACAGAGTTACAACCTCTGCCTCAAGAAGCAGTTTGATAACACTCATTTCGTGGAATCTGCAAAGTGATATTTGGGAGCCTCTAGGGGCCCATGGTGATAAACGAAATATCCTCACATAATAACTAAAGAGAAGCTTTCTGAGAAACTGCATTGCCATGTGTGAATGCAACTCACAGAGTTACACGTTTCTCTTCAGTGATCAGTTTGTTAGCACAGTTTTCTGGAGATCTGCAATTAGATACTTCACAGCGCAATGAACATTACAGTGACAAGGGAAATATCCACAGATGAAAACTAGAAAGAAGCTTTCTTAGAAACTTCTTGGTGATGTGTGAATTCATCTCACAGAGTTACAATTATGTTTCGTGGAACAGTCCATTAACACTGTCTGTGAGGAATCTGAGAAGGGCTTCTTTGGATCACATTGAGGCCTACGCTGATAAAGGAAATTTCATCCGTTCAAAACGTGAAAGAAGCTTTCTGAGAAACTTCTTTCAGATCTGTGAGTTCATCTCACAGAGTTACAACCTCTGCCTCAAGAAGAAGTTTGCTAACACTCTTCTCGTGGAATCTGCAAAGTGATATTTGGGAGCCTATAGGGGCCCATGGTGATAAAGGAAATATCCTCACATAATAACTAAAGAGAAGCTTTCTGACAAACTGCATTGCCATGTGTGAATGCAACTCACAGAGTTACACGTTTCTCTTCAGTGATCAGTTTGTTAGCACAGTTTTCTGGAGATCTGCAATTAGATACTTCATAGCGCAATGAACATTACATTGACAAGGGAAATATCCACAGATGAAAACTAGAAAGAAGCTTTCTTAGAAACTTCTTGGTGATGTGTGAATTCATCTCACAGAGTTACACTTATGTTTCGTGGAGCAGTCCATTAACACTGTCTTTGGGGAAACTGAGAAGGGCTTCTTTGGATCACATTGAGGCCTACGCTGATAAAGGAAATTTCATCCCTTCAAAACGTGAAAGAAGCTTTCTGAGAAACTTCTTTCTGATCTGTGAGTTCATCTCACAGAGTTACAACCTCTGCCTCAAGAAGAAGTTTGCTAACACTCTTCTCGTGGAATCTGCAAAGTGATATTTGGGAGCCTATTGGGGCCCATGGTGATGAAGGAAATATCCTCACATGATAACTAAAGAGAAGCTTTCTGAGAAACTGCATTGCCATGTGTGAATGCAACTCACAGAGTTACACGTTTCTCTTCAGTGATCAGTTTGTTAGCACAGTTTTCTGGAGATCTGCAATTAGATACTTCATAGCGCAATGAACATTACAGTGACAAAGGAAATATCCACAGATGAAAACTAGAAAGAAGCTTTATTAGAAACTTCTTGGTGATGTGTTAATTCATCTCACAGAGTTACAGTTATGTTTCGTGGAGCAGTCCATTAACACTGTCTTTGAGGAATCTGAGAAGGGCTTCTTTGGATCACATTGACGCCTACGCTGATAAAGGAAATTTCATCCGCTCAAAACGTGAAAGAAGCTTTCTGAGAAACTTCTTTCTGATCTGTGAGTTCATCTCACAGAGTTACAACCTCTGCCTCAAGAAGAAGTTTGCTAACACTCTTCTCGTGGAATCTCCAAAATGATATTTGGGAGCCTATAGGGGCCCATGGTGATAAAGGAAATATCCTCACATAATAACTAAAGAGAAGCTTTCTGAGAAACTGCATTGCCATGTGTGAATGCAGCTCACAGAATTACACGTTTCTCTTCAGTGATCAGTTTGTTAGCACAGTTTTCTGGAAATCTGCAATTAGATACTTCATAGCGCAATGAACATTACAGTGACAAAGGAAATATCCACAGATGAAAACTAGAAAGAAGCTTTCTTAGAAACTTCTTGGTGATGTGTGAATTCATCTCACAGAGTTACACTTATGTTAAGTGGAGCAGCCCATTAACACTGTCTTTGGGGAAACAGAGAAGGGCTTCTTTGGATCACATTGAGGCCTACGCTGATAAAGGAAATTTCATCCGTTCAAAACGTGAAAGAAGCTTTCTGAGAAACTTCTCTCTGATCTGTGAGTTCATCTCACAGAGTTACAACCTCTGCCTCAAGAAGCAGTTTGCTAACACTCTTTTCGTGGAATCTGCAAAGTGATATTTGGGAGCCTATAGGGGCCCATGGTGATAAAGGAAATATCCTCACATAATAACTAAAGAGAAGCTTTCTGAGAAACTGCATTGCCATGTGTGAATGCAACTCACAGAGTTACACGTTTCTCTTCAGTGATCAGTTTGTTAGAACAGTTTTCTGGAGATCTGATATTAGATACTTCATAGCGCAATGAACATTACAGTGACAAAGGAAATATCCACAGATGAAAACTAGAAAGAAGATTTCTTAGAAACTTCTTGGTGATGTGTGAATTCATCTCACAGAGTTACACGTATGTTTCGTGGAGCAGTCCATTAACACTGTCTTTGGGGAAACTGAGAAGGGCTTCTTTGGATCACATTGAGGCCTACGCAGATAAAGGATATTTCATCCGTTCAAAACGTGAAAGAAGCTTTCTGAGAAACTTCTTTCTGATCTGTGAGTTCATCTCAAAGAGTTACAACCTCTGCCTCAAGAAGAAGTTTGCTTACACTCTTCTCGTGGAATCTGCAAAGTGATATTTGGGAGCCTATAGGGGCCCATGGTGATAAAGGAAATATCCTCACATAATAACTTAAGAGAGGCTTTCTGAGAAACTGCATTGCCATGTGTGAATGCAACTCACAGAGTTACACGTTTCTCTTCAGTGATCAGTTTGTTAGCACAGTTTTCTGGAGATCTGCAATTAGATACTTCATAGCGCAATGAACATTACAGTGACAAAGGAAATATCCACAGATGAAAATTAGAAGGAAGCTTTCTTAGAAACTTCTTGGTGATGTGTGAATTCATCTCACAGAATTACACTTATGTTTCGTGGAGCAGTCCATTAACACTGTCTTTGAGGTATCTGAGAAGGGCTTCTTTGGATCACATTGAGGCCTACGCTGATAAAGGAAATTTCATCCGTTCAAAACGTGAAAGAAGCTTTCTGAGAAACTTCTTTCTGATCTGTGAGTTCATCTCACAGAGTTACAACCTCTGCCTCAAGAAGCAGTTTACGAACACTCTTTTCGTGGAATCTGCAAAGTGATATTTGGGAGCCTATTGGGTCCCATGGTGATAAAGGAATTATCCTCACATAATAACTAAAGAGAAGCTTTCTGAGAAACTGCATTGCCATGTGTGAATGCAACTCACAGAGTTACACGTTTCTCTTCAGTGATCAGTTTGTTAGAACAGTTTTCTGGAGATCTGATATTAGATACTTCATAGCGCAATGAACATTACAGTGACAAAGGAACTATCCACAGATGAAAACTAGAAAGAAGCTTTCATAGAAACTTCTTGGTGATGTGTGAATTCATCTCACAGAGTTACACTTATGTTTCGTGGAGCAGTCCATTAACACTGTCTTTGGGGAAACTGAGAAGGGCTCTTTGGATCACATTGAGGCCTACGCTGATAAAGGAAATTTCATCCGTCAAAACGTAAAAGAAGCTTTCTGAGAAACTTCTTTCGAATCTGTGAGTTCATCTCACAGAGTTACAACCTCTTTCTCAAGAAGTAGTTTGCTAACACTGTTTTCGTGGAATCTGCAAAGTGATATTTGGGAGCCTCTAGGGGCCCATGGTGATAAAGGAAATATCCTCACATAATAACTAAAGAGAAGCTTTCTGAGAAACTGCATTGCCATGTGTGAATGCAACTCACAGAGTTACACGTTTCTCTTCAGTGATCAGTTTGTTAGCACAATTTTCTGGAGATCTGCAATTAGATACTTCATAGCGCAATGAACATTACAGTGACAAAGGAAATATCCACAGATGAAAACTAGAAAGAAGCTTTCTTAGAAACTTCTTGGTGATGTGTGAATTCATCTCACAGAGTTACACTTATGTTTCGTGGAGCAGCCCATTAACACTGTCTTTGGGGAAACAGAGAAGGGCTTCTTTGGATCACATTGAGGCCTACGCTGATAAAGGAAATTTCATCCGTTCAAAACGTAAAAGAAGCTTTCTGAGAAACTTCTTTCTGATCTGTGAGTTCATCTCACAGAGGTACAACCTCTGCCTCAAGAAGCAGTTTGCTAACACTCTTTTCTTGGAATCTGGAAAGTGATATTTGGGAGCATATAGGGGCCCAAGGTGATAAAGGAAATATCCTCACATCATAACTAAAGAGAAGCTTTCTGAGAAACTGCATTGCCATGTGTGAATGCAACTCACAGAGTTACACGTTTCTCTTCAGTGATCAGTTTGTTAGCACAGTTTTCTGGAGATCTGCAATTAGATACTTCATAGCGCAATGAACATTACAGTGACAAAGGAAATATCCACAGATTAAAATTATAAAGAAGCTTTCTTAGAAACTTCTTGGTGATGTGTGAATTCATCTCACAGAGTTACACTTATGTTTCGTGGAGCAGTCCATTAACACTGTCTTTGAGGAATCTGAGAAGGGCTTCTTTGGATCACATTGAGGCCTACGCTGATGAAGGAAATTTCATCCGTTCAAAACGTGAAAGAAGTGTTCTGAGAAACTTCTTTCTGATCTGTGAGTTCATCTCTCAGAGTTACAACCTCCGTCTCAAGAAGCAGTTTGCTAACACTCTTTTCGTGGAATCTGCAAAGTGATATTTGGGAGCCTTTTGGGGCCCATGGTGATAAAGGAAATATCCTCACATAATAACTAAAGAGAAGCTTTCTGAGAAACTGCATTGCCATGTGTGAATGCAACTCACAGAGTTACACGTTTCTCTTCAATGATCAGTTTGCTAGCACAGTTTTCTGGAGATCTGCAATTAGATACTTCATAGCGCAATGAACATTACAGTGACAAACTAAATGTCCACAGATGAAAATTATAAAGAAGGTTTCTTAGAAACTTCTTGGTGATGTGTGAATTCATCTCACAGAGTTACACTTATGTTTCGTGGAGCAGTCCATTAACACTGTCTTTTTGGAATGTGAGAAGGGCTTCTTTGGATCACATTGAGGCCTACGCTGACAAAGGAAATTTCATCCGTTCAAAACGTGAAAGAAGCTTTCTGAGAAACTTCTTTCTGATCTGTGAGTTTATCTCACAGAGTTACAACCTCTGCCTCAAGAAGCAGTTTGCTAACACTCTTTTCGTGGAATCTGCAAAGTGATATTTGTTAGCCTATTGGGGCCCATGGTGATAAAGGAAATAGCCTCACATAATAACTGAAGAGAAGCTTTCTGAGAAACTGCATTGCCATGTGTGAATGCAACTCACAGAGTTACACGTTTCTCTTCAGTGATCAGTTTGGTAGCACAGTTTTCTGGAAATCTGCCATTAGATACTTCATAGCGCAATGAACATTACAGTGACAAAGGAAATATCCACAGATGAAAACTAGAAAGAAGCTTTCTTAGAAACTTCTTGGTGATGTGTGAATTCATCTCACAGAGTTACACGTATGTTTCGTGGAGCAGTCCATTAACACTGTCTTTGGGGAAACTGAGAAGGGCTTCTTTGGATCACATTGAGGCCTACGCTGATAAAGGATATTTCATCCGTTCAAAACGTGAAAGAAGCTTTCTGAGAAACTTCTTTCTGATCTGTGAGTTCATCTCACAGATTTACAACCTCTACCTCAAGAAGAAGTTTGCTTACACTCTTCTCGTGGAATCTGCAAAGTGATATTTGGGAGCCTATAGGGGCCCATGGTGATAATGGAAATATCCTCACATAATAACTTAAGAGAGGGTTTCTGAGAAACTGCATTGCCATGTGTGAATGCAACTCACAGAGTTACACGTTTCTCTTCAGTGATCAGTTTGTTAGCACAGTTTTCTGGAGATCTGCAATTAGATACTTCATAGCGCAATGAACATTACAGTGACAAAGGAAATATCCACAGATGTAAACTAGAAAGAAGCTTTCTTAGAAACTTCTTGGTGACGTGTGAATTCATCTCACAGAATTACACTTTTGTTTCGTGGAGCAGTCCATTAACACAGTCTTTGAGGTATC
This sequence comes from Rhinopithecus roxellana, assembly GCF_007565055.1. Lineage (NCBI taxonomy): Eukaryota > Metazoa > Chordata > Mammalia > Primates > Cercopithecidae > Rhinopithecus > Rhinopithecus roxellana. The sequence continues at coordinate 66,024,118 of NC_044558.1, read as the reverse complement.
TGAGAAGGGCTTCTTTGGATCACATTGAGGCCTACGCTGATAAAGGAAATTTCATCCGTTCAAAACGTGAAAGAAGCTTTCTGAGAAACTTCTTTCTGATCTGTGAGTTCAACTCACAGAGTTACAACCTCTGCCTCAAGAAGCAGTGTGCGAACACTCTTTTCGTGGAATCTGCAAAGTGATATTTGGGAGCCTATTGAGTCCCATGGTGATAAAGGAATTATCCTCACATAATAACTAAAGAGAAGCTTTCTGAGAAACTGCATTGTCCTGTGTGAATGCAACTCACAGAGTTACACGTTTCTCTTCAGTGATCAGTTTGTTAGCACAGTTTTCTGGAGATTTGCAATTAGATACTTCATAGCGCAATGAACATTACAGTGACAAAGGAACTATCCACAGATGAAACTAGAAAGAAGCTTTCTTAGAAACTTCTTGGTGATGTGTGAATTCATCTCACAGAGTTACACTTATGTTTCGTGGAGCAGTCCATTAACACTGTCTTTGAGGAATGTGAGAAGGGCTTCTTTGGATCACATTGAGGCCTACGCTGACAAAGGAAATTTCATCCGTTCAAAACGTGAAAGAAGCTTTCTGAGAAACTTCTTTCTGATCTGTGAGTTTATCTCACAGAGTTACAACCTCTGCCTCAAGAAGCAGTTTGCTAACACTCTTTTCGTGGAATCTGCAAAGTGATATTTGTTAGCCTATTGGGGCCCATGGTGATAAAGGAAATATCCTCACATAATAACTAAAGAGAAGCTTTCTGAGAAACTGCATTGCCATGTGTGAATGCAAATCACAGAGTTACACATTTCTCTTCAGTGATCAGTTTGGTAGCACAGTTTTCTGGAAATCTGCCATTAGATACTTCATAGCGCAAGGAACATTACAGTGACAAAGGAATTATCCACTGATGAAAACTAGAAAAAAGCTTTTTTAGAAACTTCTTGGTGATGTGTGAATTCATCTCACAGAGTTACACTTATGTTTCGTGGAGCAGCCCATTAACACTGTCTTTGGGGAAACAGAGAAGGGTTTCTTTGGATCACATTGAGGCCTGCGCTGATAAAGGAAATTTCATCCGTTCAAAACGTAAAAGAAGCTTTCTGAGAAACTTCTTTCTGATCTGTGAGTTCATCTCACAGAGTTACAACCTCTGCCTCACAAGCAGTTTGCTAACACTCTTTTCGTGGAATCTGCAGAGTGATATTTGGGAGCCTATTGGGGCCCATGGTGATAAATGAAATATCCTCACATAATAACTAAAGAGAAGCTTTCTGAGAAACTGCATTGCCATGTGGGAATGCAACTCACAGAGTTACACGTTTCTCTTCAGTGATCAGTTTGTTAGCACAGTTTTCTGGAGATCTGCAATTAGATACTTCATAGCGCAATGAACATTACAGTGACAAAGGAAATATCCACAGATGAAAATTATAAAGAAGCTTTCTTAGAAACTTCTTGGTGATGTGTGAATTCATCTCACAGAGTTACACTTATGTTTCGTGGAGCAGTCCATTAACACTGTCTTTGAGGAATCTGAGAAGGGCTTCTTTGGATCACATTGAGGCCTACGCTGATGAAGGAAATTTCATCCGTTCAAAACGTGAAAGAAGTGTTCTGAGAAACTTCTTTCTGATCTGTGAGTTCATCTCTCAGAGTTACAACCTCTGTCTCAAGAAGCAGTTTGCTAACACTCTTTTCGTGGAATCTGCAAAGTGATATTTGGGAGCCTTTTGGGGCCCATGGTGATAAAGGAAATATCCTCACATAATAACTAAAGAGAAGCTATCTGAGAAACTGCATTGCCATGTGTGAATGCAACTCACAGAGTTACACGTTTCTCTTCAATGATCAGTTTGCTAGCACAGTTTTCTGGAGATCTGCAATTAGATACTTCATAGCGCAATGAACATTACAGTGACAAACTAAATATCCACAGATGAAAATTATAAAGAAGGTTTCTTAGAAACTTCTTGGTGATGTGTGAATTCATCTCACAGAGTTACACTTATGTTTCGTGGAGCAGTCCATTAACACTGTCTTTTTGGAATGTGAGAAGGGCTTCTTTGGATCACATTGAGGCCTACGCTGACAAAGGAAATTTCATCCGTTCAAAACGTGAAAGAAGCTTTCTGAGAAACTTCTTTCTGATCTGTGAGTTTATCTCACAGAGTTACAACCTCTGCCTCAAGAAGCAGTTTGCTAACACTCTTTTCGTGGAATCTGCAAAGTGATATTTGTTAGCCTATTGGGGCCCATGGTGATAAAGGAAATATCCTCACATAATAACTGAAGAGAAGCTTTCTGAGAAACTGCATTGCCATGTGTGAATGCAACTCACAGAGTTACACGTTTCTCTTCAGTGATCAGTTTGGTAGCACAGTTTTCTGGAAATCTGCCATTAGATACTTCATAGCGCAATGAACATTACAGTGACAAAGGAAATATCCACAGATGAAAACTAGAAAGAAGCTTTCTTAGAAACTTCTTGGTGATGTGTGAATTCATCTCACAGAGTTACACGTATGTTTCGTGGAGCAGTCCATTAACACTGTCTTTGGGGAAACTGAGAAGGGCTTCTTTGGATCACATTGAGGCCTACGCTGATAAAGGATATTTCATCCGTTCAAAACGTGAAAGAAGCTTTCTGAGAAACTTCTTTCTGATCTGTGAGTTCATCTCACAGATTTACAACCTCTACCTCAAGAAGAAGTTTGCTTACACTCTTCTCGTGGAATCTGCAAAGTGATATTTGGGAGCCTATAGGGGCCCATGGTGATAATGGAAATATCCTCACATAATAACTTAAGAGAGGCTTTCTGAGAAACTGCATTGCCATGTGTGAATGCAACTCACAGAGTTACACGTTTCTCTTCAGTGATCAGTTTGTTAGCACAGTTTTCTGGAGATCTGCAATTAGATACTTCATAGCGCAATGAACATTACAGTGACAAAGGAAATATCCACAGATGAAAACTAGAAAGAAGCTTTCTTAGAAACTTCTTGGTGATGTGTGAATTCATCTCACAGAATTACACTTTTGTTTCGTGGAGCAGTCCATTAACACAGTCTTTGAGGTATCTGAGAAGGGCTTCTTTGGATCACATTGAGGCCTACGCTGATAAAGGAAATTTCATCCGTTCAAAACGTGAAAGAAGCTTTCTGAGAAACTTCTTTCTGATCTGTGAGTTCAACTCACAGAGTTACAACCTCTGCCTCAAGAAGCAGTGTGCGAACACTCTTTTCGTGGAATCTGCAAAGTGATATTTGGGAGCCTATTGAGTCCCATGGTGATAAAGGAATTATCCTCACATAATAACTAAAGAGAAGCTTTCTGAGAAACTGCATTGTCCTGTGTGAATGCAACTCACAGAGTTACACGTTTCTCTTCAGTGATCAGTTTGTTAGCACAGTTTTCTGGAGATCTGCAATTAGATAATTCATAGCGCAATGAACATTACAGTGACAAAGGAAATATCCATAGATGAAAACTAGAAAGAAGCTTTCTTAGAAAATTCTTGGTGATGTGTGAATTCATCTCACAGAGTTACACTTATGTATCGTGGAGCAGTCCATTAACACTGTCTTTGAGGAATCTGAGAAGGGCTTCTTTGGATCACATTGAGGCCTATGCTGATAAAGGAAATTTCATCCGTTCAAAACGTGAAAGAAGCTTTCTGAGAAACTTCCTTCTGATCTGTGAGTTCATCTCACCGAGTTACAACCTCTGCCTCAAGAAGAAGTTTGCTAACACTCTTTTCGTGGAATCTGCAAAGTGATATTTGGGAGCCTATAGGGGCCCATGGTGATAAAGGAAATATCCTCACATAATAACTAAAGAAAAGCTTTCTGAGAAACTGCATTGCCATGTGTGAATGCAACTCACAGAGTTACACGTTTTTCTTCAGTGATCAGTTTGTTAGCACAGTTTTCTGGAGATCTGCAATTAGATACTTCATAGCGCAATTAACATTACAGTGACAAAGGAAATATCCACAGATGAAAACTAGAAAGAAGCTTTTTTAGAAACTTCTTGGTGATGTCTGAATTCTTCTCACAGAGTTACACTTATGTTTCGTGGAGCAGTCCATTAACACTGTCTTTGAGGAATCTGAGAAGGGCTTCTTTGGATCACATTGAGGCCTACGCTGATAAAGGAAATTTCATCCGTTCAAAACGTGAAAGAAGCTTTCTGAGAAACTTCTTTCTAATCTGTGAGTTCATCTCACAGATTTACAACCTCTGCCTCAAGAAGCAGTTTGATAACACTCATTTCGTGGAATCTGCAAAGTGATATTTGGGAGCATCTAGGGGCCCATGGTGATAAAGGAAATATCCTCACATAATAACTAAAGAGAAGCTTTCTGAGAAACTGCATTGCCATGTGTGAATGCAACTCACAGAGTTACACGTTTCTCTTCAGTGATCAGTTTGTTAGCACAGTTTTCTGGAAATCTGCAATTAGATACTTCATAGCGCAATGAACATTACAGTGACAAAGGAAATATCCACAGATGAAAACTGGAAAGAAGCTTTCTTAGAAACTTCTTGGTGATGTGTGAATTCATCTCACAGAGTTACACTTATGTTTCGTGGAACAGTCCATTAACACTGTCTTTGAGGAATCTGAGAAGGGCTTCTTTGGATCACATTGAGGCATACGCTGATAAAGGAAATTTCATCCGTTCAAAACGTGAAAGAAGCTTTCTGAGAAACTTCTTTCTGATCTGTGAGTTCATATCACAGAGTTACAACCTCTGCCTCAAGAAGAAGTTTGCTAACACTCTTCTCGTGGAATCTGCAAAGTGATATTTGGGAGCCTATAGGGGCCCATGGTGATAAAGGAAATATCCTCATATAATAACTAAAGAGAAGCTTTCTGAGAAACTGCATTGCCATGTGTGAATGCAACTCAAAGAGTTACACGTTTCTCTTCAGTGATCAGTTTGTTAGCACAGTTTTCTGGAGATCTGCAATTAGATACTTCATAGCGCAATGAACATTACAGTGACAAGGGAAATATCCACAGATGAAAACTAGAAAGAAGCTTTCTTAGAAACTTCTTGGTGATGTGTGAATTCATCTCACAGAGTTACACTTATGTTTCGTGGAGCAGTCCATTAACACTGTATTTGGGGAAACTGAGAAGGGCTTCTTTGGATCACATTGAGGCCTACGCTGATAAAGGAAATTTCATCCCGTCAAAACGTGAAAGAAGCTTTCTGAGAAACTTCTTTCTGATCTGTGAGTTCATCTCACAGAGTTACAACCTCTGCCTCAAGAAGAAGTTTGCTAACACTCTTCTCGTGGAATCTGCAAAGTGATATTTGGGAGCCTATAGGGGCCCATGGTGATAAAGGAAATATCCTCACATGATAACTAAAGAGAAGCTTTCTGAGAAACTGCATTGCCATGTGTGAATGCAACTCACAGAGTTACACGTTTCTCTTCAGTGATCAGTTTGTTAGCACAGTTTTCTGGAGATCTGCAATTAGATACTTCATAGCGCAATGAACATTACAGTGACAAAGGAAATATCCACAGATGAAAACTAGAAAGAAGCTTTCGTAGAAACTTCTTGGAGATGTGTGAATTCATCTCACAGAATTACACTTATGTGTCGTGGAGCAGTCCATTAATACTGTCTTTGAGGAATCTGAGAAGGGCTTCTTTGGATCACATTGAGGCCTACGCGGATAAAGGAAATTTCATCCGTTCAAAACGTGAAAGAAGCTTTCTGAGAAACTTCTTTCTGATCTGTGAGTTCATCTCACAGTGTTACAACCTCTGCCTCAAGAAGAAGTTTGCTAACACTCTTTTCGTGGAATCTGCAATGTGATATTTCACAGCCAATTGGGAGCCATGGTGATAAAGGAAATATCCTCACATAATAACTAAAGAGAAGCTTTCTGAGAAACTGCATTGCCATGTGTGAATGCAACTCACAGAGTTACACGTTTCTCTTCAGTGATCTGTTTGTTAGAACAGTTTTCTGGAGATCTGATATTAGATACTTCATACCGCAATGAACATTACAGTGACAAAGGAAATATCCACAGATGAAAACTAGAAAGAAGCTTTCTTAGAAACTTCTTGGTGATGTGTGAATTCATCTCACTGAGTTACACGTATGTTTCGTGGAGCAGTCCATTAACACTGTCTTTGGGGAAACTGAGAAGGGCTTCTGTGGATCACATTGAGGCCTACGCTGATAAAGGTTATTTCATCCGTTCAAAACGTGAAAGAAGCTTTCTGAGAAACTTCTTTCTGATCTGTGAGTTCATCTCACAGAGTTACAACCTCTGCCTCAAGAAGAAGTTTGCTAACACTCTTCTCGTTGAATCTGCAAAATGATATTTGGGAGCCTACAGGGGCCCATGGTGATAAAGGAAATATCCTCACATGATAACTAAAGAGAAGCTTTCTGAGAAACTGCATTGCCATGTGTGAATGCAAATCACAGAGTTACACGTTTCTCTTCAGTGATCAGTTTGTTAGCACAGTTTTCTGGAGATCTGCAATTAGATACTTCATAGCGCAATGAACATTACAGTGAAAAAGGAAATATCCACAGATGAAAACTAGAAAGAAGCTTTCTTAGAAACTTCTTGGTGATGTGTGTATTCATCTCACAGAATTACACTTATGTGTCGTGGAGCAGTCCATTAATTCTGTCTTTGAGGAATCTGAGAAGGGCTTCTTTGGATCACATTGAGGCCTACGCTGATAAAGGAAATTTCATCCGTTCAAAACGTGAAAGAAGCTTTCTGAGAAACTTCTTTCTGATCTGTGAGTTCATCTCACAGTGTTACAACCTCTGCCTCAAGAAGAAGTTTGCTAACACTCTTTTCGTGGAATCTGCAAAGTGATATTTCGGAGCCAATTGGGAGCCATGGTGATAAAGGAAATATCCTCACATAATAACTAAAGAGAAGCTTTCTGAGAAACTGCATTGCCATGTGTGAATGCAACTCACAGAGTTACACGTTTCTCTTCAGTGATCAGTTTGTTTGCACAGTTTTCTGGAGATCTGCAATTAGATACTTCATAGCGCAATGAACATTACAGTGACAAAGGAAATATCCACAGATGAAAACTAGAAAGAAGCTTTCTTAGAAACTTCTTGGTGATGTGTGAATTCATCTCACAGAGTTACACTTATGTTTCGTGTAGCAGCCCATTAACACTGTCTTTGGGGAAACAGAGAAGGACTTCTTTGGATCACATTGAGGCCTACGCTGATAAAGGAAATTTCATCCGTTCAAAACGTAAAAGAAGCTTTCTGAGAAACTTCTTTCTGATCTGTGAGTTCATCTCACAGAGTCACAACCTCTGCCTCAAGAAGCAGTTTGCTAACATTCTTTTCGTGGAATCTGCAGAGTGATATTTGGAGCCTATTGGGGCCCATGGTGATAAATGAAATATCCTCACATAATAACTAAACAGAAGCTTTCTGAGAAACTGCATTGCCATGTGTGAATGCAACTCACAGAGTTACACGTTTCTCTTCAGTGATCAGTTTGTTAGAACAGTTTTCTGGAGATCTGCAATTAGATACTTCATAGCGCAATGAACATTACAGTGACAAAGGAAATATCCACAGATGAAAACTAGAAAGAAGCTTTCTTAGAAACTTCTTGGTGATGTGTGAATTCATCTCACAGAGTTACACGTATGTTTCGTGGAGCAGTCCATTAACACTGTCTTTGGGGAAACTGAGAAGGGCTTCTTTGGATCACATTGAGGCCTACGCTGATGAAGGAAATTTCATCCGTTCAAAAGGTGAAAGAAGCGTTCTGAGAAACTTCTTTATGATCTGTGAGTTCATCTCTCAGAGTTACAACCTCCGTCTCAAGAATCAGTTTGCTAACACTCTTTTCGTGGAATCTGCAAACTGATATTTGTCAGCCTATTGGGGCCCATGGTGATAAAGGAAATATCCTCCATAATAACTAAAGAGAAGCTTGCTGAGAAACTGCATTGCCATGTGTGAATGCAACTCACAGAGTTACACGTTTCTCTTCAGTGATCAGATTGTTAGCACAGTTTTCTGGAAATCTGCAATTAGATACTTCATTGCACAATGAACTTTACAGTGACAAAGGAAATATCCACAGTTGAAAAGTGGGAAGAAGCTTTCTTAGAAACTTCTTGGTGATGTGTGAATTCATCTCACAGAGTTACACTTATGTTTCGTGGAGCAGTCCTTTAACACTGTCTTTGAGGAATCTGAGAAGGGCTTCTTTGGATCACATTGAGGCCTACGCTGATAAAGGAAATTTCATCCGTTCAAAACGTGAAAGAAGCTTTCTGAGGAACTTCTTTCTGATCTGTGAGTTCATCTCACAGAGTTACAACCTCTGCCTCAAGAAGAAGTTTGCTAACACTCTTTTCGTGGAATCTGCAAAGTGATATTTTTTAGCCTATTGGGGCCCATGGTGATAAAGGAAATATCCTCACATAATAACTAAAGAGAAGCTTTCTGAGAAACTGCATTGCCATGTGTGAATGCAACTCACAGAGTTACAGGTTTCTCTTCAGTAATCAGTTTGTTAGCACAGTTTTCTGGAAATCTGCAATTAGATACTTCATAGCGCAATGATCATTACAGTGACAAAGGAAATATCCACAGATGAAAACTAGAAAGAAGCTTTCTTAGAAACTTCTTGGTGATGTGTGATTTCATCTCACAGAGCTACACTTATGTTTCGTAGAGCAGTCCATTAACACTGTCTTTGAGGAATCTGAGAAGGGCTTCTTTGGATCACATTGAGGCCTACCCTGAGAAAGGAAATTTCATCCGTTCCAAACGTGAAAGAAACTTCGGAAGAAACTTCTTTCTGATCTGTGAGTTCATCTCACAGAGTTACAACCTCTGCCTCAAGAAGCAGTTTGCTAACACTGTTTCCGTGGAATCTGCAAAGTGATATTTTGGAGCCTATTGGGGCCCATGGTGATAAAGGAAATATCCTCACATAATAACTAAAGAGAAGCTTTCTGAGAAACTGCATTGCCATGTGAGAATGCAACTCACAGAGTTACACGTTTCTCTTCAGTGATCAGTTTGTTAGCACAGTTTTCTGGAGATCTGCAATTAGATACTTCATAGCGCAATGAACATTACAGTGACAAAGGAAATATCCACAGATGAAAACTAGAAAGAAGCTTTCTTAGAAACTTCTTGGTGATGTGTGAATTCATCTCACAGAGTTACACTTATGTGTCGTGGAGCAGTCTATTAACACTGTCTTAGGGGAAACTGAGAAGGGCTTCCTGGATCACATTGAGGCCTACGCAGATAAAGGAAATTTCATCCATTCAAAACGTGAAAGAAGATTTCTGAGAAACTTCTTTCTGATCTGTGAGTTCATCTCACAGAGTTACAACCTCTGCCTCAAGGAGCAGTTTGCTAACACTCATTTCGTGGAATCTGCAAAGTGATATTTCGGAGCCAATTGGGAGCCATCGTGATAAGGGAAATATCCTCACATAATAACTAAAGAGAAGCTTTCTGAGAAACTGCATTGCCATGTGTGAATGCAACTCACAGAGTTACACTTTTCTCTTCAGTGATCAGTTTGTTAGCAGAGTTTTCTGGAGATCTGCAATTAGATACTTCATAGCGCAATGAACATTACAGTGACAAAGGAAATATCCACAGATGAAAACTAGAAAGAAGCTTTTTTAGAAACTTCTTGGTGATGTGTGAATTCATCTCACAGAGTTACACTTATTTTTCGTGGAGCAGTCCATTAACACTGTCTTTGAGGAATCTGAGAAGGGCTTCTTTGGATCACATTGAGGCCTACTCTGATAAAGGAAATTTCATCCTTTCAAAACGTGAAAGAAGCTTTCTGAGAAACTTCTTTCTGATCTGTGAGTTCATCTCACAGATTTACAACCTCTGCCTCAAGAAGCAGTTTGCTAACCCTCTTTTCGTGGAATCTGCAAAGTGATATTTGGGAGCCTATTGGGGCCCATGGTGATAAAGGAAATATCCTCACATAATAACTAAAGAGAAGCTTTCTGAGAAACTGCATTGCCATGTGTGAATGCAACTCATAGAGTTACACGTTTCTCTTCAGTGATCAGTTTGTTAGCACATTTTTCTGGAGATCTGCAATTAGATACTTCATAGCGCAATGAACATTACAGTGACAAAGAAAATATCCACAGATGAAAACTAGAAAGAAGCTTTCTTAGAAACTTCTTGGTGATGTGTGAATTCATCTCACAGAGCTACACTTATGTTTCGTGGAGCAGTCCATTAACACTGTCTTTGAGGAATCTGAGAAGGGCTTCTTTGGATCACTTTGAGGCCTACGCTGATAAAGGAAATTTCATCCGTTCAAAACGTGAAAGAAGCTTTCTGAGAAACTTCTTTCTGATCTGTGAGTTCATCTCACAGAGATACAACCTCTGCCTCAAGAAGTAGTTTGCTAACACTCTTTTCGTGGAATCTGCAAAGTGATATTTGGGAGCCTATAGGGGCCCTTGGTGATAAAGGAAATATCCTCACATAATAACTAAAGAGAAGCTTTCTGAGAAACTGCATTGCCATGTGTGAATGCAACTCACAGAGTTTCACGTTTCTCTTCAGTGATCAGTTTGTTAGCACAGTTTTCTGGAAATCTGCAATTAGATACTTCATAGCGCAATGAACATTACAGTGACAAAGGAAATATCCACAGATGAAAACTAGAAAGAAGCTTTCTTAGAAATTTCTTTGTGATGTGTGAATTCATCTCACAGAGTTACACTTATGTTTCGTGGAGCAGTCCAATAACACTGTCTTTGGGGAAACTGAGAAGGGCTTCTTTGGATCACATTTAGGCCTACGCTGATAAAGGAAATTTCATCCACTCAAAACGTGAAAGAAGCTTTCTGAGAAACTTCTTTCTGATCTGTGAGTTCATCTCACAGAGTTACTACCTGTGCCTCAAGAAGTAGTTTGCTAACACTCTTTTCGTGGAATCTGCAAAGTGATATTTTGGAGCCTATTGGGACACATGGTGTTAAATAAATATCCTCACATAATAACTAAAGAGAAGCTTTCTGAGAAACTGCATTGCCATGTGTGAATGCAACTCACAGAGTTACACGTTTCTCTTCAGTGATCATTTTGTTAGCACAGTTTTCTGGAAATCTGCAATTAGATACTTCATAGCGCAATGAACATTACAGTGACAAAGGAAATATCCACAGATGAAAACTAGAAAGAAGCTTTCTTGGAAACTTCTTGGTGATGTGTGAATTCATCTCACAGAGCTACACTTATGTTTCGTGGAGCAGTCCATTAACACTGTCTTTGAGGAATCTGAGAAGGGCTTCTTTGGATCACATTGAGGCCTACGCTGATAAAGGAAATTTCATCCGTTCAAAACGTGAAAGAAGCTTTCTGAGAAACTTCTTTCTGATCTGTGAGTTCATCTCACAGAGTTACAACTTCTGCCTCAAGAAGAAGTTTGCTAACACTCTTCTCGTGGAATCTGCAAAAAGATATTTGGGAGCCTATAGGGGCCCATGGTGATAAAGGAAATATCCTCACATAATAACAAAAGAGAAGCTTTCTGAGAAACTGCATTGCCATGTGTGATTGCAACTCACAGAGTTACACGTTTCTCTTCAGTGATCAGTTTGTTAGCACAGTTTTCTGGAAATCTGCAATTAGATACTTCATAGCGCAATGAACATTACAGTGACAAAGGAAATATCCACAGATGAAAACTAGAAAGAAGCTTTCTTAGAAACTTCTCGGTGATGTGTGAATTCATCTCACAGAGTTACACTTATGTTTCGTGAAGCAGTCCATTAATACTGTCTTGGGGAAACTGAGAAGGGCTTCTTTGGATCACATTGAGGCCTACGCTGATGAAGGAAATTTCATCCGTTCAAAAGGTGAAAGAAGCGTTCTGAGAAACTTCTTTCTGATCTGTGAGTTCATCTCTCAGAGTTACAACCTCCGTCTCAAGAAGCAGTTTGTTAACACTCTTTTCGTGGAATCTGCAAAGTGATATTTGGGAGCCTATAGGTGCCCATGGTGATAATGGAAATATCCTCACATAATAACAAAAGAGAAGCTTTCTGAGAAACTGCATTGCCATGTGTGAATGCAACTCACAGAGTTACACGTTTCTCTTCAGTGATCAGTTCGTTAGCACAGTTTTCTGGAGATCTGCAATTAGATACTTCATAGCGCAATGAGCATCACAGTGACAAAGGAAATATCCACAGATGAAAACTAGAAAGAAGCTTTATTAGAAACTTCTTGGTGATGTGTGAATTCATCTCACAGAGTTACACTTATGTTTCGTTGAGCAGTCCATTAACACTCTCTTTGAGGAATCTGAGAAGGGCTTCTTTGGATCACATTGAGGCCTACGCTGATAAAGGAAATTTCATCCGTTCATAACGTGAAAGAAGCTTTCTGAGAAACTTCTTTCTGATCTGTGAGTTCATCTCACAGAGTTACTACCTCTGCCTCAAGAAGAAGTTTGCTAACACTCTTCTCGTGGAATCTGCAAAGTGATATTTGGGAGCCTATAGGGATCCATGGTGATAAAGGAAATATCCTCACATAATAACTAAAGAGAAATTTCTGAGAAACTGCATTGCCATGTGTGAATGCAACTCACAGAGTTACACGTTTCTCTTCAGTGATCAGTTTGTTAGCACAGTTTTCTGGAGATCTGCAATTAGATACTTCATAACGCAATGAACATTACAGGAACAAAGGAAATATCCACAGATGAAAACTAGAAAGAAGCTTTCTTAGAAACTTCTTGGTGATGTGTGAATTCATCTCACAGAGTTACACTTATGTTTCGTGGAGCAGTCCATTAACACTGTCCTTGAGGAATCTGAGAAGGGCTTCTTTGGATCACATTGAGGCCTACGCTGATAAAGGAAATTTCATCGGTTCAAAAGGTGAAAGAAGCTTTCTGAGAAACTTCTTTCTGATCTTTGAGTTCATCTCACAGAGTTACAACCTCTGCCTCAAGAAGCAGTTTGCTAATACTCTTTTCGTGGAATCTGCAAAGTGATATTTGGGAGCCTATAGGTGCCCATGGTGATAATGGAAATATCCTCACATAATAACAAAAGAGAAGCTTTCTGAGAAACTGCATTGCCATGTGTGAATGCAACTCACAGAGTTACACGTTTCTCTTCAGTGATCAGTTCGTTAGCACAGTTTTCTGGAGATCTGCAATTAGATACTTCATAGCGCAATGAACATCACAGTGACAAAGGAAATATCCACAGATGAAAACTAGAAAGAAGCTTTCTTAGAAACTTCTTGGTGATGTGTGAATTCATCTCACAGAGTTACACTTATGTTTCTTTGAGCAGTCCATTAACACTCTCTTTGAGGAACCTGAGAAGGGCTTCTTTGGATCACATTGAGGCCTACGCTGATAAAGGAAATTTCATCCGTTCATAACGTGAAAGAAGCTTTCTGAGAAACTTCTTTCTGATCTGTGAGTTCATCTCACAGAGGTACTACCTCTGCCTCAAGAAGAAGTTTGCTAACACTCTTCTCGTGGAATCTGCAATGTGATATTTGGGAGCCTATAGGGATCCATGGTGATAAAGGAAATATCCTCACATAATAACTAAAGAGAAATTTCTGAGAAACTGCATTGCCAAGTGTGAATGCAACTCACAGAGTTACACGTTTCTCTTCAGTGATCAGTTTGTTAGCACAGTTTTCTGGAGATCTGCAATTAGATACTTCATAACACAATGAACATTACAGTGACAAAGGAAATATCCACAGATGAAAACTAGAAAGAAGCTTTCTTAGAGACTTCTTGGTGATGTGTGAATTCATCTCACAGAGTTACACTTATGTTTCGTGGAGCAGTCCAATAACACTGTCTTTGGGGAAACTGAGAAGGACTTCTTTGGATCACATTTAGGCCTACGCTGATAAAGGAAATTTCATCCACTCAAAACGTGAAAGAAGCTTTCTGAGAAACTTCTTTCTGATATGTGAGTTCATCTCACAGAGTTACTACCTTTGCCTCAAGAAGTAGTTTGCTAACACTCTTTTCGTGGAATCTGCAAAGTGATATTTTGGAGCCTATTGGGACCCATGGTGTCAAATAAATATCCTCACATAATAACTAAAGAGAAGCTTTCTGAGAAACTGCATTGCCATGTGTGAATGCAACTCACAGAGTTACACGTTTCTCTTCAGTGATCAGTTTGTTAGCACAGTTTTCTGGAAATCTGCAATTAGATACTTCATAGCGCAATGAACATTACAGTGACAAAGGAAATATCCACAGATGAAAACTAGAAAGAAGCTTTCTTAGAAACTTCTTGGTGATGTGTGAATTCATCTCACACAGCTACACTTATGTTTCGTGGAGCAGTCCATTAACACTGTCTTTGAGGAATCTGAGAAGGGCTTCCTTGGATCACATTGAGGCCTACGCTGAGAAAGGAAATTTCATCCGTTCAAAACGTGAAAGAAGCTTTCTGAGAAACTTCTTTCTGATCTGTGAGTTCATCTCACAGAGTTACAACCTCTGCCTCAAGAAGAAGTTTGCTAACACTCTTCTCGTGGAATCTGCAAAAAGATATTTGGGAGCCTATAGGGGCCCATGGTGATAAAGGAAATATCCTCACATAATAGCTAAAGAGAAGCTTTCTGAGAAACTGCATTGCCATGTGTGATTGCAACTCACAGAGTTACACGTTTCTCTTCAGTGATCAGTTTGTTAGCACAGTTTTCTGGAAATCTGCAATTAGATACTTCATAGCGCAATGAACATTACAGTGACAAAGAAAATATCCACAGATGAAAACTAGAAAGAAGCTTTCTTAGAAACTTCTCGGTGATGTGTGAATTCATCTCACAGAGTTACACTTATATTTCGTGAAGCAGTCCATTAATACTGTCTTTGGGGAAACTGAGAAGGGCTTCTTTGGATCACATTGAGGCCTACGCTGATAAAGGAAATTTCATCCGTTCAAAACGTGAAAGAAGCTTTCTGAGAATCTTCTTTCTGATCTGTGAGTTCATCTCACAGAGTTACAACCTCTGCCTCAAGAAGCAGTTTGCTAACACTCTTTTCGTGGAATCTGCAAAGTGATATTTGGAGCCTATAGGGGCCCATTGTGATAATGGAAATATCCTCCCATAATAACTAAAGAGAAGCTTTCTGAGAAACTGCATTGCTATGTGTGAATGCAACTTACAGAGTTACACGTTTCTCTTCAGTGATCAGTTTGTTAGCACAGTTTTCTGAAAATCTGCAATTAGATACTTCATAGCGCAATGAGCATTACTGTGACAAAGAAAATATCCACAGATGAAAACTAGAAAGAAGCTTTCTTAGAAACTTCTTGGTGATGTGTGAATTCATTTCACAGAGCTACACTTATGTTTCGTGGAGCAGTCCATTAACACTGTCTTTGAGGAATCTGAGAAGGGCTTCTTTGGATCACATGGAGGCCTACGCTGATAAAGGAAATTTCATCCGTTAAAAACGTGAAAGAAGCTTTCTGAGAAACTTCTTTCTGATCTGTGAGTACATCTCACAGAGTTACAACCTCTGCCTGAAGAAGCAGTTTGCTAACACTCTTTTCGTGGAATCTGCGATGTGATATTTGGGAGCCTATAGTGGCCCATGGTGATAAAGGAAATATCCTCACATAATAACTAAAGAGAAGCTTTCTGAGAAACTGCATTGCCATGTGTGAATGCAACTCACAGAGTTACACGTTTCTCTTCAGTGATCAGTTTATTAGCACAGTTTTCTGGAGATCTGCAATTAGATACTTCATAGCGCAATGAACATTACAGTGACAAAGGAAATATCCACAGATGAAAACTAGAAAGAAGCCTTCTTAGAAACTTCTTGGTGATGTGTGAATTCATCTCACAGAGTTACACTTATGTTTCGTGGAGCAGTCCATTAACACTGTCTTTGGGGAAACAGAGAAGGGCTTCCTTGATCACATTGAGGCCTACGCAGATAAAGGAAATTTCATCCATTCAAAACGTGACAGAAGCTTTCTGAGAAACTTCTTTCTGATTTGTGAGTTCATCTCACAGAGTTACAACCTCTGCCTCAAGAAGCAGTTTGCTAACCCTCTTTTCGTGGAATCTGCAAAGTGATATTTGGGAGCCTATTGGGGCCCATGGTGATAAAGGAAATATCCTCACATAATAACTAAAGAGAAGCTTTCTGAGAAACTGCATTGCCATGTGTGAATGCAAGTCATAGAGTTACACGTTTCTCTTCAGTGATCAGTTTGTTAGCACAGTTTTCTGGAGATCTGCAATTAGATACTTCATAGCGCCATGAACATTACAGTGACAAAGGAAATATCCACAGATGAAAACTGGAAAGAAGCTTTCTTGGAAACTTCTTGGTGATGTGTGAATTCATCTCACAGAGCTACACTTATGTTTCGTGGAGCAGTCCATTAACACTGTCTTTGAGGAATCTGAGAAGGGCTTCTTTGGATCACATTGAGGCCTACGCTGATAAAGGAAATTTCATCCGTTCAAAACGTGAAAGAAGCTTTCTGAGAAACTTCTTTCTGATCTGTGAGTTCATCTCACAGAGTTACAACTTCTGCCTCAAGAAGAAGTTTGCTAACACTCTTCTCGTGGAATCTGCAAAAGATATTTGGGAGCCTATAGGGGCCCATGGTGATAAAGGAAATATCCTCACATAATAACAAAAGAGAAGCTTTCTGAGAAACTGCATTGCCATGTGTGATTGCAACTCACAGAGTTACACGTTTCTCTTCAGTGATCAGTTTGTTAGCACAGTTTTCTGGAAATCTGCAATTAGATACTTCATAGCGCAATGAACATTACAGTGACAAAAGAAATATCCACAGATGAAAACTAGAAAGAAGCTTTCTTAGAAACTTCTCGGTGATGTGTGAATTCATCTCACAGAGTTACACTTATGTTTCGTGAAGCAGTCCATTAATACTGTCTTGGGGAAACTGAGAAGGGCTTCTTTGGATCACATTGAGGCCTACGCTGATGAAGGAAATTTCATCCGTTCAAAAGGTGAAAGAAGCGTTCTGAGAAACTTCTTTCTGATCTGTGAGTTCATCTCTCAGAGTTACAACCTCCGTCTCAAGAAGCAGTTTGCTAACACTCTTTTCGTGGAATCTGCAAAGTGATATTTGGGAGCCTATAGGTGCCCATGGTGATAATGGAAATATCCTCACATAATAACAAAAGAGAAGCTTTCTGAGAAACTGCATTGCCATGTGTGAATGCAACTCACAGAGTTACACGTTTCTCTTCAGTGATCAGTTCGTTAGCACAGTTTTCTGGAGATCTGCAATTAGATACTTCATAGCGCAATGAACATCACAGTGACAAAGGAAATATCCACAGATGAAAACTAGAAAGAAGCTTTCTTAGAAACTTCTTGGTGATGTGTGAATTCATCTCACAGAGTTACACTTATGTTTCGTTGAGCAGTCCATTAACACTCTCTTTGAGGAATCTGAGAAGGGCTTCTTTGGATCACATTGAGGCCTACGCTGATAAAGGAAATTTCATCCGTTCATAACGTGAAAGAAGCTTTCTGAGAAACTTCTTTCTGATCTGTGAGTTCATCTCACAGAGTTACTACCTCTGCCTCAAGAAGAAGTTTGCTAACACTCTTCTCGTGGAATCTGCAAAGTGATATTTGGGAGCCTATAGGGATCCATGGTGATAAAGGAAATATCCTCACATAATAACTAAAGAGAAATTTCTGAGAAACTGCATTGCCATGTGTGAATGCAACTCACAGAGTTACACGTTTCTCTTCAGTGATCAGTTTGTTAGCACAGTTTTCTGGAGATCTGCAATTAGATACTTCATAACGCAATGAACATTACAGGAACAAAGGAAATATCCACAGATGAAAACTAGAAAGAAGCTTTCTTAGAAACTTCTTCGTGATGTGTGAATTCATCTCACAGAGTTACACTTATGTTTCGTGGAGCAGTCCATTAACACTGTCCTTGAGGAATCTGAGAAGGGCTTCTTTGGATCACATTGAGGCCTACGCTGAAAAGGAAATTTCATCGGTTCAAAAGGTGAAAGAAGCTTTCTGAGAAACTTCTTTCTGATCTTTGAGTTCATCTCACAGAGTTACAACCTCTGCCTCAAGAAGCAGTTTGCTAATACTCTTTTCGTGGAATCTGCAAAGTGATATTTGGGAGCCTATAGGTGCCCATGATGATAATGGAAATATCCTCACATAATAACAAAAGAGAAGCTTTCTGAGAAACTGCATTGCCATGTGTGATTGCAACTCACAGAGTTACACGTTTCTCTTCAGTGATCAGTTTGTTAGCACAGTTTTCTGGAAATCTGCAATTAGATACTTCATAACGCAATGAACATTACAGTGACAAAGGAAATATCCACAGATGAAAACTAGAAAGAAGCTTTCTTTGAAACTTCTCGGTGATGTGTGAATTCATCTCACAGAGTTACACTTATATTTCGTGAAGCAGTCCATTAATACTGTCTTTGGGGAAACTGAGAAGGGCTTCTTTGGATCACATTGAGGCCTACGCTGATAAAGGAAATTTCATCCGTTCAAAACGTGAAAGAAGCTTTCTGAGAATCTTCTTTCTGATCTGTGAGTTCATCTCACAGAGTTACAACCTCTGCCTCAAGAAGCAGTTTGCTAACACTCTTTTCGTGGAATCTGCAAAGTGATATTTGGGAGCCTATAGGTGCCCATGGTGATAATGGAAATATCCTCACATAATAACAAAAGAGAAGCTTTCCGAGAAACTGCATTGCCATGTGTGAATGCAACTCACAGAGTTACACGTTTCTCTTCAGTGATCAGTTCGTTAGCACAGTTTTCTGGAGATCTGCAATTAGATACTTCATAGCGCAATGAACATCACAGTGACAAAGGAAATATCCACAGATGAAAACTAGAAAGAAGCTTTCTTAGAAACTTCTTGGTGATGTGTGAATTCATCTCACAGAGTTACACTTATGTTTCTTTGAGCAGTCCATTAACACTCTCTTTGAGGAATCTGAGAAGGGCTTCTTTGGATCACATTGAGGCCTACGCTGATAAAGGAAATTTCATCCGTTCATAACGTGAAAGAAGCTTTCTGAGAAACTTCTTTCTGATCTGTGAGTTCATCTCACAGAGTTACTACCTCTGCCTCAAGAAGAAGTTTGCTAACACTCTTCTCGCGGAATCTGCAATGTGATATTTGGGAGCCTATAGGAATCCATGGTGATAAAGGAAATATCCTCACATAATAACTAAAGAGAAATTTCTGAGAAACTGCATTGCCATGTGTGAATGCAACTCACAGAGTTACACGTTTCTCTTCAGTGATCAGTTTGTTAGCACAGTTTTCTGGAGATCTGCAATTAGATACTTCATAACGCAATGAACATTACAGTGACAAAGGAAATATCCACAGATGAAAACTAGAAAGAAGCTTTCTTAGAGACTTCTTGGTGATGTGTGAATTCATCTCACAGAGTTACACTTATGTTTCTTGGAGCAGTCCAATAACACTGTCTTTGGGGAAACTGAGAAGGGCTTCTTTGGATCACATTTAGGCCTACGCTGATAAAGGAAATTTCATCCACTCAAAACGTGAAAGAAGCTTTCTGAGAAACTTCTTTCTGATATGTGAGTTCATCTCACAGAGTTACTACCTTTGCCTCAAGAAGTAGTTTGCTAACACTCTTTTCGTGGAATCTGCAAAGTGATATTTTGGAGCCCATTGGGACCCATGGTGTTAAATAAATATCCTCACATAATAAGTAAAGAGAAGCTTTCTGAGAAACTGCATTGCCATGTGTGAATGCAACTCACAGAGTTACACGTTTCTCTTCAGTGATCAGTTTGTTAGCACAGTTTTCTGGAAATCTGCAATTAGATACTTCATAGCGCAATGAACATTACAGTGACAAAGGAAATATCCACAGATGAAAACTAGAAAGAAGCTTTCTTAGAAACTTCTTGGTGATGTGTGAATTCATCTCACACAGCTACACTTATGTTTCGTGGAGCAGTCCATTAACACTGTCTTTGCGGAATCTGAGAAGGGCTTCCTTGGATCACATTGAGGCCTACGCTGAGAAAGGAAATTTCATCCGTTCAAAACGTGAAAGAAGCTTTCTGAGAAACTTCTTTCTGATCTGTGAGTTCATCTCACAGAGTTACAACCTCTGCCTCAAGAAGAAGTTTGCTAACACTCTTCTCGTGGAATCTGCAAAAAGATATTTGGGAGCCTACAGGGGCCCATGGTGATAAAGGAAATATCCTCACATAATAGCTAAAGAGAAGCTTTCTGAGAAACTGCATTGCCATGTGTGATTGCAACTCACAGAGTTACACGTTTCTCTTCAGTGATCAGTTTGTTAGCACAGTTTTCTGGAAATCTGCAATTAGATACTTCATAGCGCAATGAACATTACAGTGACAAAGGAAATATCCACAGATGAAAACTAGAAAGAAGCTTTCTTAGAAACTTCTCGGTGATGTGTGAATTCATCTCACAGAGTTACACTTATATTTCGTGAAGCAGTCCATTAATACTGTCTTTGGGGAAACTGAGAAGGGCTTCTTTGGATCACATTGAGGCCTACGCTGATAAAGGAAATTTCATCCGTTCAAAACGTGAAAGAAGCTTTCTGAGAATCTTCTTTCTGATCTGTGAGTTCATCTCACAGAGTTACAATATCTGCCTCAAAAAGCAGTTTGCTAACACTCTTTTCGTTGAATCTGCAAAGTGATATTTGGGAGCCTATAGGGGCCCATGGTGATAAAGGAAATATCCTCACATAATAACTAAAGAGAAGCTTTCTGAGAAACAGCATTGCCATGTGTGAATGCAGTTCACAGAGTTACACGTTTCTCTTCAGTGATCAGTTTGTTAGCACAGTTTTCTGGAAATCTGCAATTAGATACTTCATTGCGCAATGAACATTACAGTGACAAAGGATATACCACAGATGAAAACTGGAAAGCAGCTTTCTTAGAAACTTTTTTGTGATGTGTGAATTCATCTCACAGAGTTACACTTATGTTTCGTGGAGCACTCTATTAACACTGTCTTTGGGGAAACTGAGAAGGGCTTCTTTGGATCACATGGAGGCCTACGCTGATAAAGGAAATTTCATCGGTTCAAAAGGTGAAAGAAGCTTTCTGAGAAACTTCTTTCTGATCTGTGAGTTCATCTCACAGAGTTACAACCTCTGCCTCAAGAAGCAGTTTGCTAACACTCTTCGTGGAATCTGCAAAGTGATATTTGGGAGCCTATAGGGGCCCATGGTGATAAAGGAAATATCCTCACATAATAACTAAAGAGAAGCTTTCTGAGAAACTGCATTGCCATGTGTGAATGCAACTCACAGAGTTACACGTTTCTCTTCAGTGATCAGTTTGTTAGCACAGTTTTTTGGAAATCTGCAATTAGATACTTCATAGCACAATGAACATTACAGTGACAAAGGAAATATCCACAGATGAAAACTAAAAAGAAGCTTTCTTAGAAAATTCTTGGTGATGTGTGAATTCATCTCACAGAGTTACACTTATGTTTTGGGAAGCAGTCCATTAAAACTGTCTTTGGGGAAATTGAGAAGGGCTTCTTTGGATCACATTGAGGCCTACGCTGATAAAGGAAATTTCATCCGTTCAAAACGTGAAAGAAGCTTTCTGAGAATCTTCTTTCTGATCTGTGAGTTCATCTCACAGAGTTACAACCTGTGCCTCAAGAAGCAGTTTGCTAACACTCTTTTTGTGGAATCTGCAAAGTGATATTTGGGAGCCTATAGGGGCCCATTGTGATAATGGAAATATCCTCCCATAATAACTAAAGAGAAGCTTTCTGAGAAACTGCATTGCTATGTGTGAATGCAACTTACAGAGTTACACGTTTCTCTTCAGTGATCAGTTTGTTAGCACAGTTTTCTGAAAATCTGCAATTAGATACTTCATAGCACAATGAACATTACAGTGACAAAGGAAATATCCACAGATGAAAACTAAAAAGAAGCTTTCTTAGAAACTTCTTGGTGATGTGTGAATTCATTTCACAGAGCTACACTTATGTTTCGTGGAGCAGTCCATTAACACTGTCTTTGAGGAATCTGAGAAGGGCTTCTTTGGATCACATTGAGGCCTACGATGATAAAGGAAATTTCATCCGTTCAAAAAGTGAAAGAAGCTTTCTGAGAAACTTCTTTCTGATCTGTGAGTTCATCTCACAGAGTTACAACCTCTGCCTCAAGAAGCAGTTTGCTAACACTCTTTTCGTGGAATCTGCAAAGTGATATTTGGCAGCCTATTGGGTCCCATGGTGATAAAGGAAATATCCTCACATAATAACTAAAGAGAAGCTTTCTGAGAAACAGCATTGCCATGTGTGAATGCAGTTCACAGAGTTACACGTTTCTCTTCAGTGATCAGTTTGTTAGCACAGTTTTCTGGAAATCTGCAATTAGATACTTCATAGCGCAATGAACATTACAGTGACAAAGGATATACCACAGATGAAAACTGGAAAGCAGCTTTCTTAGAAACTTCTTTGTGATGTGTGAATTCATCTCACAGAGTTACACTTATGTTTCGTGGAGCACTCTATTAACACTGTCTTTGGGGAAACTGAGAAGGGCTTCTTTGGATCACATTGAGGCCTACGCTGATAAAGGAAATTTCATCCGTTCAAAAGGTGAAAGAAGCTTTCTGAGAAACTTCTTTCTGATCTGTGAGTTCATCTCACAGAGTTACAACCTCTGCCTCAAGAAGCAGTTTGCTAACACTCTTCGTGGAATCTGCAAAGTGATATTTGGGAGCCTATAGGGGCCCTTGGTGATAAAGGAAATATACTCACATAATAACTAAAGAGAAGCTTTCTGAGAAACTGCATTGCCATGTGTGAATCAACTCACAGAGTTACACGTTTCTCTTCAGTGATCAGTTTGTTAGCACAGTTTTTTGGAAATCTGCAATTAGATACTTCATAGCACATTGAACATTACAGTGACAAAGGAAATATCCACAGATGAAAACTAAAAAGAAGCTTTCTTAGAAAATTCTTGGTGATGTGTGAATTCATCTCACAGAGTTAAACTTATGTTTCGTGGAGCAGTCCATTAACACTGTCTTTGGGGAAATTGAGAAGGGCTTCTTTGGATCACATTGAGGCCTACGCTGATAAAGGAAATTTCATCCGTTCAAAAAGTGAAAGAAGCTTTCTGAGAAACTTCTTTCTGATCTGTGAGTTCATCTCACAGATTTACAACCTCTGCCTCAAGAAGCAGTTTGCTAACACTCTTTTCGTGGAATCTGCAAACTGATATTTGGCAGCCTATTGGGGCCCATGGTGATAAAGGAAATATCCTCCATAATAACTAAAGAAAAGCTTGCTGAGAAACTGCATTGCCATGTGTGAATGCAAGTCACAGAGTTACACGTTTCTCTTCAGTGATCAGATTGTTAGCACAGTTTTCTGGAAATCTGCAATTAGATACTTCATTGCACAATGAACTTTACAGTGACAAAGGAAATATCCACAGTTGAAAAGTGGGAAGAAGCTTTCTTAGAAACTTCTTGGTGATGTGTGAATTCATCTCACAGAGTTACACTTATGTTTCGTGGAGCAGTCCTTTAACACTGTCTTTGAGGAATCTGAGAAGGGCTTCTTTGGATCACATTGAGGCCTACGCTGATAAAGGAAATTTCATCCGTTCAAAACGTGAAAGAAGCTTTCTGAGAAACTTCTTTCTGATCTGTGAGTTCATCTCACAGAGTTACAACCTCTTTCTCAAGAAGCAGTTCGCTAACACTCTTTTCGTGGAATCTGCAAAGTGATATTGGGAGCCTATGGGGGCCCATGGTGATAAAGGGAATATCCTCACATAATAACTAAAGAGAAGCTTTCTGAGAAACTGCATTGCCATGTGTGAATGCAACTCACAGAGTTACACGTTTGTCTTCAGTGATCAGTTTGCTAGCACAGTGTTCTGGAGATCTGCAATTAGATACTTCATAGCGCAATGAACATTACAGTGACAAAGGATATATCCACAGATGAAAACTAAAAAGAAGCTTTCTTAGAAACTTCTTGGTGATGTGTGAATTCATGTCACAGAGTTACACTTATGTTTCATGGAGCAGTCCATAAACACTGTCTTTGGGGAAACTGAGAAGGGCTTCTTTGGATCACATTGCGGCCTACGCTGATAAAGGAAATTTCATCCATTCAAAACGTGAAAGAAGCTTTCTGAGGAACTTCTTTCTGATCTGTGAGTTCATCTCACAGAGTTACAACCTCTGCCTCAAGAAGAAGTTTGCTAACACTCTTTTCGTGGAATCTGCAAAGTGATATTTTTTAGCCTATTGGGGCCCATGGTGATAAAGGAAATATCCTCTCATAATAACTAAAGAGAAGCTTTCTGAGAAACTGCATTGCCATGTGTGAATGCAACTCACAGAGTTACAGGTTTCTCTTCAGTAATCAGTTTGTTAGCACAGTTTTCTGGAAATCTGCAATTAGATACTTCATAGCGCAATGATCATTACAGTGACAAAGGAAATATCCACAGATGAAAACTAGAAAGAAGCTTTCTTAGAAACTTCTTGGTGATGTGTGATTTCATCTCACAGAGCTACACTTATGTTTCGTGGAGCAGTCCATTAACACTGTCTTTGAGGAATCTGAGAAGGGCTTCTTTGGATCACATTGAGGCCTACGCTGAGAAAGGAAATTTCATCCGTTCCAAACGTGAAAGAAACGTCGGGAGAAACTTCTTTCTGATCTGTGAGTTCATCTCACAGAGTTACAACCTCTGCCTCAAGAAGCAGTTTGCTAACACTGTTTCCGTGGAATCTGCAAAGTGATATTTTGGAGCCTATTGGGGCCCATGGTGATAAAGGAAATATCCTCACATAATAACTAAAGAGAAGCTTTCTGAGAAACTGCATTGCCATGTGTGAATGCAACTCACAGAGTTACACGTTTCTCTTCAGTGATCAGTTTGTTAGCACAGTTTTCTGGAG
Source organism: Rhinopithecus roxellana (assembly GCF_007565055.1). Lineage (NCBI taxonomy): Eukaryota > Metazoa > Chordata > Mammalia > Primates > Cercopithecidae > Rhinopithecus > Rhinopithecus roxellana. The sequence goes on along the minus strand of NC_044558.1, from coordinate 65,999,084 downwards.
ATCTGCAATTAGATACTTCATAGCGCAATGAACATTACAGTGACAAAGGAAATATCCACAGATGAAAACTAGAAAGAAGCTTTCTTAGAAACTTCTTGGTGATGTGTGAATTCATCTCACAGAGTTACACTTATGTGTCGTGGAGCAGTCTATTAACACTGTCTTTGGGGAAACTGAGAAGGGCTTCCTGGATCACATTGAGGCCTACGCAGATAAAGGAAATTTCATCCATTCAAAACGTGAAAGAAGATTTCTGAGAAACTTCTTTCTGATCTGTGAGTTCATCTCACAGAGTTACAACCTCTGCCTCAAGGAGCAGTTTGCTAACACTCTTTTCGTGGAATCTGCAAAGTGATATTTCGGAGCCAATTGGGAGCCATCGTGATAAGGGAAATATCCTCACATAATAACTAAAGAGAAGCTTTCTGAGAAACTGCATTGCCATGTGTGAATGCAACTCACAGAGTTACACTTTTCTCTTCAGTGATCAGTTTGTTAGCACAGTTTTCTGGAGATCTGCAATTAGATACTTCATAGCGCAATGAACATTACAGTGACAAAGGAAATATCCACAGATGAAAACTAGAAAGAAGCTTTTTTAGAAACTTCTTGGTGATGTGTGAATTCATCTCACAGAGTTACACTTATGTTTTGTGGAGCAGTCCATTAAAACTGTCTTTGGGGAAACTGAGAAGGGCTTCTTTGGATCACATTGAGGCCTACGCTGATAAAGGAAATTTCATCGGTTCAAAACGTGAAAGAAGCTTTCTGAGAATCTTCTTTCTGATCTGTGAGTTCATCTCACAGAGTTACAACCTCTGCCTCAAGAAGCAGTTTGCTAACACTCTTTTTGTGGAATCTGCAAAGTGATATTTGGGAGCCTATAGGGGCCCATTGTGATAATGGAAATATCCTCCCATAATAACTAAAGAGAAGCTTTCTGAGAAACTGCATTGCTATGTGTGAATGCAACTTACAGAGTTACACGTTTCTCTTCAGTGATCAGTTTGTTAGCACAGTTTTCTGAAAATCTGCAATTAGATACTTCATAGCACAATGAACATTACAGTGACAAAGGAAATATCCACAGATGAAAACTAAAAAGAAGCTTTCTTAGAAACTTCTTGGTGATGTGTGAATTCATTTCACAGAGCTACACTTATGTTTCGTGGAGCAGTCCATTAACACTGTCTTTGAGGAATCTGAGAAGGGCTTCTTTGGATCACATTGAGGCCTACGATGATAAAGGAAATTTCATCCGTTCAAAAAGTGAAAGAAGCTTTCTGAGAAACTTCTTTCTGATCTGTGAGTTCATCTCACAGAGTTACAACCTCTGCCTCAAGAAGCAGTTTGCTAACACTCTTTTCGTGGAATCTGCAAAGTGATATTTGGCAGCCTATTGGGGCCCATGGTGATAAAGGAAATATCCTCACATAATAACTAAAGAGAAGCTTTCTGAGAAACAGCATTGCCATGTGTGAATGCAGTTCACAGAGTTACACGTTTCTCTTCAGTGATCAGTTTGTTAGCACAGTTTTCTGGAAATCTGCAATTAGATACTTCATAGCGCAATGAACATTACAGTGACAAAGGATATACCACAGATGAAAACTGGAAAGCAGCTTTCTTAGAAACTTCTTTGTGATGTGTGAATTCATCTCACAGAGTTACACTTATGTTTCGTGGAGCACTCTATTAACACTGTCTTTGGGGAAACTGAGAAGGGCTTCTTTGGATCACATTGAGGCCTACGCTGATAAAGGAAATTTCATCCGTTCAAAAGGTGAAAGAAGCTTTCTGAGAAACTTCTTTCTGATCTGTGAGTTCATCTCACAGAGTTACAACCTCTGCCTCAAGAAGCAGTTTGCTAACACTCTTCGTGGAATCTGCAAAGTGATATTTGGGAGCCTATAGGGGCCCTTGGTGATAAAGGAAATATACTCACATAATAACTAAAGAGAAGCTTTCTGAGAAACTGCATTGCCATGTGTGAATCAACTCACAGAGTTACACGTTTCTCTTCAGTGATCAGTTTGTTAGCACAGTTTTTTGGAAATCTGCAATTAGATACTTCATAGCACATTGAACATTACAGTGACAAAGGAAATATCCACAGATGAAAACTAAAAAGAAGCTTTCTTAGAAAATTCTTGGTGATGTGTGAATTCATCTCACAGAGTTAAACTTATGTTTCGTGGAGCAGTCCATTAACACTGTCTTTGGGGAAATTGAGAAGGGCTTCTTTGGATCACATTGAGGCCTACGCTGATAAAGGAAATTTCATCCGTTCAAAAAGTGAAAGAAGCTTTCTGAGAAACTTCTTTCTGATCTGTGAGTTCATCTCACAGATTTACAACCTCTGCCTCAAGAAGCAGTTTGCTAACACTCTTTTCGTGGAATCTGCAAACTGATATTTGGCAGCCTATTGGGGCCCATGGTGATAAAGGAAATATCCTCCATAATAACTAAAGAAAAGCTTGCTGAGAAACTGCATTGCCATGTGTGAATGCAAGTCACAGAGTTACACGTTTCTCTTCAGTGATCAGATTGTTAGCACAGTTTTCTGGAAATCTGCAATTAGATACTTCATTGCACAATGAACTTTACAGTGACAAAGGAAATATCCACAGTTGAAAAGTGGGAAGAAGCTTTCTTAGAAACTTCTTGGTGATGTGTGAATTCATCTCACAGAGTTACACTTATGTTTCGTGGAGCAGTCCTTTAACACTGTCTTTGAGGAATCTGAGAAGGGCTTCTTTGTATCACATAGAGGCCTACGCTGATAAAGGAAATTTCATCCGTTCAAAACGTGAAAGAAGCTTTCTGAGAAACTTCTTTCTGATCTGTGAGTTCATCTCACAGAGTTACAACCTCTTTCTCAAGAAGCAGTTCGCTAACACTCTTTTCGTGGAATCTGCAAAGTGATATTGGGAGCCTATGGGGGCCCATGGTGATAAAGGGAATATCCTCACATAATAACTAAAGAGAAGCTTTCTGAGAAACTGCATTGCCATGTGTGAATGCAACTCACAGAGTTACACGTTTCTCTTCAGTGATCAGTTTGCTAGCACAGTGTTCTGGAGATCTGCAATTAGATACTTCATAGCGCAATGAACATTACAGTGACAAAGGATATATCCACAGATGAAAACTAAAAAGAAGCTTTCTTAGAAACTTCTTGGTGATGTGTGAATTCATCTCACAGAGTTACACTTATGTTTCATGGAGCAGTCCATAAACACTGTCTTTGGGGAAACTGAGAAGGGCTTCTTTGGATCACATTGCGGCCTACGCTGATAAAGGAAATTTCATCCATTCAAAACGTGAAAGAAGCTTTCTGAGGAACTTCTTTCTGATCTGTGAGTTCATCTCACAGAGTTACAACCTCTGCCTCAAGAAGAAGTTTGCTAACACTCTTTTCGTGGAATCTGCAAAGTGATATTTTTTAGCCTATTGGGGCCCATGGTGATAAAGGAAATATCCTCTCATAATAACTAAAGAGAAGCTTTCTGAGAAACTGCATTGCCATGTGTGAATGCAACTCACAGAGTTACAGGTTTCTCTTCAGTAATCAGTTTGTTAGCACAGTTTTCTGGAAATCTGCAATTAGATACTTCATAGCGCAATGAGCATTACAGTGACAAAGGAAATATCCACAGATGAAAACTAGAAAGAAGCTTTCTTAGAAACTTCTTGGTGATGTGTGATTTCATCTCACAGAGCTACACTTATGTGTCGTGGAGCAGTCTATTAACACTGTCTTTGGGGAAACTGAGAAGGGCTTCCTGGATCACATTGAGGCCTACGCAGATAAAGGAAATTTCATCCATTCAAAACGTGAAAGAAGATTTCTGAGAAACTTCTTTCTGATCTGTGAGTTCATCTCACAGAGTTACAACCTCTACCTCAAGGAGCAGTTTGCTAACACTCTTTTCGTGGAATCTGCAAAGTGATATTTCGGAGCCAATTGGGAGCCATCGTGATAAGGGAAATATCCTCACATAATAACTAAAGAGAAGCTTTCTGAGAAACTGCATTGCCATGTGTGAATGCAACTCACAGAGTTACACTTTTCTCTTCAGTGATCAGTTTGTTAGCACAGTTTTCTGGAGATCTGCAATTAGATACTTCATAGCGCAATGAATATTACAGTGACAAAGGAAATATCCACAGATGAAAACTAGAAAGAAGCTTTTTTAGAAACTTCTTGGTGATGTGTGAATTCACCTCACAGAGTTACACTTATGTTTCGTGGAGCAGTCCATTAACACTGTCTTTGAGGAATCTGAGAAGGGCTTCTTTGGATCACATTGAGGCCTACTCTGATAAAGGAAATTTCATCCTTTCAAAACGTGAAAGAAGCTTTCTGAGAAACTTCTTTCTGATTTGTGAGTTCATCTCACAGATTTACAACCTCTGCCTCAAGAAGCAGTTTGCTAACCCTCTTTTCGTGGAATCTGCAAAGTGATATTTGGGAGCCTATTGGGGCCCATGGTGATAAAGGAAATATCCTCACATAATAACTAAAGAGAAGCTTTCTGAGAAACTGCATTGCCATGTGTGAATGCAACTCATAGAGTTACACGTTTCTCTTCAGTGATCAGTTTGTTAGCACAGTTTTCTGGAGATCTACAATTAGATACTTCATAGCGCAATGAACATTACAGTGACACAGGAAATATCCACAGATGAAAACTAGAAAGAAGCTTTCTTAGAAACTTCTTGGTGATGTGTGAATTCATCTCACAGAGCTACACTTATGTTTCGTGGAGCAGTCCATTAACACTGTCTTTGAGTAATCTGAGAAGGGCTTCTTTGGATCACTTTGAGGCCTACGCTGATAAAGGAAATTTCATCCGTTCAAAACGTGAAAGAAGCTTTCTGAGAAACTTCTTTCTGATCTGTGAGTTCATCTCACAGAGATACAACCTCTGCCTCAAGGAGCAGTTAGCTAACACTCTTTTCGTGGAATCTGCAAAGTGATATTTCGGAGCCAATTGGGAGCCATCGTGATAAGGGAAATATCCTCACATAATAACTAAAGAGAAGCTTTCTGAGAAACTGCATTGCCATGTGTGAATGCAACTCACAGAGTTACACTTTTCTCTTCAGTGATCAGTTTGTTAGCACAGTTTTCTGGAGATCTGCAATTAGATACTTCAAAGCGCAATGAACATTACAGTGACAAAGGAAATATCCACAGATGAAAACTAGAAAGAAGCTTTTTTAGAAACTTCTTGGTGATGTGTGAATTCATCTCACAGAGTTACACTTATGTTTCGTGGAGCAGTCCATTAACACTGTCTTTGAGGAATCTGAGAAGGGCTTCTTTGGATCACATTGAGGCCTACTCTGATAAAGGAAATTTCATCCTTTCAAAACGTGAAAGAAGCTTTCTGAGAAACTTCTTTTTGATTTGTGAGTTCATCTCACAGTTTTACAAACTCTGCCTCAAGAAGCAGTTTGCTAACCCTCTTTTCGTGGAATCTGCAAAGTGATATTTATGAGCCTATTGGGGCCCATGGTGATAAAGGAAATATCCTCACATAATAACTAAAGAGAAGCTTTCTGAGAAACTGCATTGCCATGTGTGAATGCAACTCATAGAGTTACACGTTTCTCTTCAGTGATCAGTTTGTTAGCACAGTTTTCTGGAGATCTGCAATTAGATACTTCATAGCGCAATGAACATTACAGTGACAAAGGAAATATCCACAGATGAAAACTAGAAAGAAGCTTTCTTAGAAACTTCTTGGTGATGTGTGAATTCATCTCACAGAGCTACACTTATGTTTCGTGGAGCAGTCCATTAACACTGGCTTTGAGGAATCTGAGAAGGGCTTCTTTGGATCACTTTGAGGCCTACGCTGATAAAGGAAATTTCATCCGTTCAAAACGTGAAAGAAGCTTTCTGAGAAACTTCTTTCTGATCTGTGAGTTCATCTCACAGAGATACAACCTCTGCCTCAAGAAGTAGTTTGCTAACACTCTTTTCGTGGAATCTGCAAAGTGATATTTGGGAGCCTATAGGGGCCCTTGGTGATAAAGGAAATATCCTCACATAATAACTTAAGAGAAGCTTTCTGAGAAACTGCATTGCCATGTGTGAATGCAACTCACAGAGTTTCACGTTTCTCTTCAGTGATCAGTTTGTTAGCACAGTTTTCTGGAAATCTGCAATTAGATACTTCATAGCGCAATGAACATTACAGTGACAAAGGAAATATCCACAGATGAAAACTAGAAAGAAGCTTTCTTAGAAATTTCTTTGTGATGTGTGAATTCATCTCACAGAGTTACACTTATGTTTCGTGGAGCAGTCCAATAACACTGTCTTTGGGGAAACTGAGAAGGGCTTCTTTGGATCACATTTAGGCCTACGCTGATAAAGGTAATTTCATCCACTCAAAACGTGAAAGAAGCTTTCTGAGAAACTTCTTTCTGATATGTGAGTTCATCTCACAGAGTTACTACCTATGCCTCAAGAAGTAGTTTGCTAACACTCTTTTCGTGGAATCTGCAAAGTGATATTTTGGAGCCTATTGGGACCCATGGTGTTAAATAAATATCCTCACATAATAACTAAAGAGAAGCTTTCTGAGAAACTGCATTGCCATGTGTGAATGCAACTCACAGAGTTACAGGTTTCTCTTCAGTGATCAGTTTGTTAGCACAGTTTTCTGGAAATCTGCATTTAGATAATTCATAGCGCAATGAACATTATAGTGACAAAGGAAATATCCACAGATGAAAACTAGAAAGAAGCTTTCTTAGAAACTTCTTGGTGATGTGTGAATTCATCTCGCAGAGCTACACTTATGTTTCGTGGAGTAGTCCATTAATACTGTCTTTGAGGAATCTGAGAAGGGCTTCTTTGGATCACATTGAGGCCTACGCTGATAAAGGGAATTTCATCCGTTCAAAACGTGAAAGAAGCTTTCTGAGAAACTTCTTTCTGATCTGTGAGTTCATCTCACAGAGTTACAACCTCTGCCTCAAGAAGAAGTTTGCTAACACTCTTCTCGTGGAATCTGCAAAAAGATATTTGGGAGCCTATAGGGGCCCATGGTGATAAAGGAAATATCCTCACATAATAACAAAAGAGAAGCTTTCTGAGAAACTGCATTGCCATGTGTGATTGCAACTCACAGAGTTACACGTTTCTCTTCAGTGATCAGTTTGTTAGCACAGTTTTCTGGAAATCTGCAATTAGATACTTCATAGCGCCATGAACATTACAGTGACAAAGGAAATATCCACAGATGAAAACTAGAAAGAAGCTTTCTTAGAAACTTCTCGGTGATGTGTGAATACATCTCACAGAGTTACACTTATGATTCGTGAAGCAGTCCATTAATACTGTCTTTGGGGAAACTGAGAAGGGCTTCTTTGGATCACATGGAGGCCTACGCTGATAAAGGAAATTTCATCCGTTCAAAACGTGAAAGAAGCTTTCTGAGAAACTTCTTTCTGATCTGTGAGTACATCTCACAGAGTTACAACCTCTGCCTGAAGAAGCAGTTTGCTAACACTCTTTTCGTGGAATCTGCGATGTGATATTTGGGAGCCTATAGTGGCCCATGGTGATAAAGGAAATATCCTCACATAATAACTAAAGAGAAGCTTTCTGAGAAACTGCATTGCCATGTGTGAATGCAACTCACAGAGTTACACGTTTCTCTTCAGTGATCAGTTTATTAGCACAGTTTTCTGGAGATCTGCAATTAGATACTTCATAGCGCAATGAACATTACAGTGACAAAGGAAATATCCACAGATGAAAACTAGAAAGAAGCTTCTTAGAAACTTCTTGGTGATGTGTGAATTCATCTCACAGAGTTACACTTATGTTTCGTGGAGCAGTCCATTAACACTGTCTTTGGGGAAACTGAGAAGGGCTTCTTTGATCACATTGAGGCCTACGCATGATAAAGGAAATTTCATCCATTCAAAACGTGACAGAGCTTTCTGAGAAACTTCTTTCTGATCTGTGAGTTCATCTCACAGAGTTACAACCTCTGCCTCAAGAAGCAGTTTGCTAACACTCTTTCGTGGAATCTGCAAAGTGATATTTGGGAGCCTATTGGGGCCCATGGTGATAAAGGAAATATCCTCACATAATAACTAAAGAGAAGCTTTCTGAGAAACTGCATTGCCATGTGTGAATGCAACTCATAGAGTTACACGTTTCTCTTCAGTGATCAGTTTGTTAGCACAGTTTTCTGGAGATCTGCAATTAGATACTTCATAGCGCCATGAACATTACAGTGACAAAGGAAATATCCACAGATGAAAACTAGAAAGAAGCTTTTTTAGAAACTTCTTGGTGATGTGTGAATTCATCTCACAGAGCTACACTTATGTTTCGTGGAGCAGTCATTAACACTGTCTTTGAGGAATCTGAGAAGGGCTTCTTGGATCACATTGAGGCCTACGCTGTGATAAAGGAAATTTTCATCCGTTCAAAACGTGAAAGAAGCTTTCTGAGAAACTTCTTTCTGATCTGTGAGTTCATCTCACAGAGTTACAACCTCTGCCTCAAGAAGCAGTTTGCTAACACTCTTTTCGTGGAATCTGCAAAGTGATATTTGGGAGCCTATAGGGGCCCTTGGTGATAAAGGAAATATCCTCACATAATAACTTAAGAGAAGCTTCTGAGAAACTGCATTGCCATGTGTGAATGCAACTCACGAGTTTCACGTTTCTCTTCAGTGATCAGTTTGTTAGCACAGTTTCTGGAAATCTGCAATAGATACTTCATAGCGCAATGAACATTACAGTGACAAAGGAAATATCCACAGATGAAAACTAGGAAAGAAGCTTTCTTAGAAATTTCTTGTGATGTGTGAATTCATATCACAGAGTTACACTTATGTTTCGATGGAGCCAGTCCAATAACACTGTCTTTGGGGAAACTGAGAAGGGCTTCTTGGATCACATTTAGGCCTACTCTGATAAAGGTAATTTCATCACTCAAACGTGAAAGAAGCTTTCTGAGAAACTTCTTTCTGATCTGTGAGTTCATCTCACAGAGTTACAACCTCTGCCTCAAGAAGCAGTTTGCTAACACTTTTCGTGGAATCTGCTGCAAAGTGATATTTGGAGCCTATTGGGCCCATGGTGAAATAAATATCCTCACATAATAACTAAAGAGAAGCTTTCTGAGAAACTGCATTGCCATGTGTGAATGCAACTCACAGAGTTACACGTTTCTCTTCAGTGATCAGTTTGTTAGCACAGTTTTCTGGAGATCTGCAATTAGATACTTCATAGCGCAATGAACATTACAGTGACAAAGGAAATATCCACAGATGAAAACTAGAAAGAAGCTTTCTTAGAAACTTCTTGGTGATGTGTGAATTCATCTCACAGAGTTACACTTATGTTTCGTGAGCAGTCCATTAATACTGTCTTTGAAATCTGAGAAGGGCTTCTTTGGATCACATTGAGGCCTACGCTGATAAAGGAAATTTCATCCGTTCAAAACGTGAAAGAAGCTTTCTGAGAAACTTCTTTCTGATCTGTGAGTTCATCTCACAGAGTTACAACCTCTGCCTCAAGAAGCAGTTTGCTAACACTCTTTTCGTGGAATCTGCAAAGTGATATTTGGGAGCCTATAGGGGCCTGTCCCTTGCGCTATGAAGTATCTAATTGCAGATTTCCATAAAACTATGCTAACAACCTGATCACTGAAGAGAAACGTGTAACTCTGTGAGTTTGCATTCACACATTGGCAATACGTTTCTCAGAAAGCTTCTCTTAGTTATTATGTGAGGATTTCCTATCACACATGGGCCCCAATAGGCTCCCAATATCACTTTGCAGAGATCCACAAAAGAGTGTTAGAAACTGCTTCTGAGGCAGAGTTGTAACTCTGTGAATGAACTCACAGATCAAAAGAAGTTTCTCAGAAAGCTTCTTCACGTTTGGAACGGATGAAATTTCCTTTATCAGCGTAGGCCTCAATGTGATCCAAGAAGCCTCTTCTCAGTTTCCCCCAAAGACATGGTTAAGGGACTGCTCCACGAAACATAAGTGTAACTCTGTGAGATGAACACACATCACCAAGAAGTTCTAAGAAAGCTTCTTTCTATTTTCATCTGGGATATTTCCTTGTCACTGTAATGTCCTTGCGCTATGAAGTACTAATTGCAGATCTCCAAAAACTGTGCAACAAACTGATCACTGAAAGAAACGGTGTAACTCTGTGAGTTGCATTCACACTGGAATGCAGTTTCTCAGAAAGCTTTCTCTTTAGTTATTATGTGAGGAATTTCCTTTATCACACATGGCCCCATAAGGCTCCAAATAACACTTTGCAGATCCACGAAAAAGAGTGTTAGCAAACTCTTCTTGAGCAGAGGTGGTAATCTGTGAGATGAACTCACAGATCAGAAAGAAGTTTCTCAGAAAGCTTCTTTCACGTTTTGAACGGATGAAATTTCCTTAATCAGCGTAGGCCTCTAGTGATCCAAGAAGCCCTTCTCAGTTCCCAAAGACGTGTTAATGGCGCTCACTGCCAGAAACATAAGTGTAACTCTGTGAGATGAATTCACACATCACCAAGAAGTTTCTAAGAAAGCTTTTTCTAGTTTTCATCTGGATATTTCCTTTAGCACTGTAATGTTCATTGCGCTATGAAGTATCTAATTGCAAGATTCTCCAAACTGTGCTAACAAACGGATCACTGAAGAGAAACGTGTAACTCTGTGGAGTTGCATTCACACTAGAATGCAGTTTCTCAAAAGCTTCCTTTAGTTTTATGAGGAATTTCCTTATTCACCATGGGCCCCAAGGCTCCAAATATCACTTTGCAGATTACGAAAAGAGTGTAGCAAACTGCTTCTTGAGGCAGAGGTTTTAACTCTGTGAGATGAACCACAGATCAAAAGAGTTTCTCAGAAAGCTTCTTTCAGTTTTGAACGGATGAAATTTCCTTATCAGCGGTAGCCTCAATGTGATCCAAGAAGCCCTTCTCAGTTCCCAAAGACAGTGTTAATGGACTGCTCCACGAACATAAGTGAACTCTGTGAGATGAATTCACACATCACAAGAAGTTTCTAAGAAAGCTTCTTCTAGTTTTCATCTGGGATATTTCCTTTGTCACTGTATGTATCTGCGCTATGAAGTATCTAATGGCAGATTTCCAGAAAACGTGCTAACAAACTGATCACTGAAGAGAAACGGTGTAACTCTGTGGAGTTGCATTCACAAATGGTAATGCAGTTTCTCAGAAAGCTTCTCTTTAGTTATTATGTGAGGAATTCCTTATCACCATGGGCCCCAAAGGCCTCCAAATATCACTTGCAGATTAGACGAAAGAGTGTTAGCAAACTCTTCTTGAGGCAGAGGTTGTATCTCGGTGAGATGAACTCCAGATCAGAAAGTTTCTCCAGAAAGCTCTTCACGTTTTGAACGGATGAAATTCCTTATCAGCGTAGGCCTCAATGTGATCCAAGAAGCCCTTCAGTTTCCCCAAGACAGTGTTAATGGACTGCTCCACGAAACATAAGTGTAACTCTGTGAGATGAATTACACATCAAAAGAAGTTTCTAAGAAAGCTTCTTTCTAGTTTTCATCTGTGATATTCCTTTGTCACTGTAAGTTCATTGCGCTATGAAGTATCTAATGCAGATTCCAGAAAACTGTGCTAACAAACTGATCACTGAAGAGAAACGTGTAACTCTGTGAGTTGCATCACACTGGAATGCAGTTCTCAGAAGCTTCTCTTTAGTTTATATGTGAGGATATTTCCTTTATCACCATGGGCCCCAATAGGCTCCCAAATATACACTTTGCAGATGCACGAAAAGTGTTAGCAAACCTTCTTTGAGGCAGAGGTTGTAACTCTGTGAGATGAATCACAGATCAGAAAGAAGTTTCTCAGAAAGCTTCTTTCACGTTTGACGGATGAAATTTCCTTTATCAGCGTAGGCCTCATGTGATCCAAAGAAGCCCTCTCAGTTCCCAAGACAGTGTTAATGACTGCTCCAGAAACATAAGAACTCTGGGAGATGAATTCACACATCACCAAGAAGTTTCTAGAAAGCTTCTTCTAGTTTCATCTGTGGATATCCTTTGTCACTGTAATGTTCATTGCGTCTATGAAGTATCTAATTGCAGATTCTCAAAAACTTGCTAACAACTGATCACTGAGAGAAACGTGTAACTCTGTGATTGCATTCACACTGGAATGCAGTTTCTCAGAAAGCTTCTCTTTTAGTTATTAGGTGAGGATATTTCCTTTATCACCATGGCCCCCAATGGCTCCCAAATATCACTTTGCAGATACCGAAAGAGTGTTAGCAAACTCTTCTTGAGGCAGAGGTGGAACTCTGTGAGATGAACTCACAGATCAGAAAGAGTTTCTCAGAAAGCTTCTTTCACGTTTGAACGGATGAAATTTCCTTTATCAGCGTAGCCGCTACATGTGACCAAAGAGCCTCTCATATTCCCCAAAGACAGTATATGGACTGCTCCACGAACATAAGTGGTAACTCTGAGATGAATTCACACATCACAAGAAGTTTCTAAGAAAGCTTCTTTTCAGTTTTCATCGTGATATTTTTGCACTGTAATGTTCATGCGCTATGAAGTATCTAATTGCAGATTCTCCAGAAAACTGTGCTAAAACTGATCACGAAGAGAAACGTGTAACTCTGTAGTTGCATTCACACTAGCAATGCAGTTTTCCAGAAAGCTTCTCTTTAGTTATTATGTGAGGATATTCCTATCACCATGGGCCCCTATAGGGCTCCAAATATCACTTTGCAGATTCACACGAAAGAGTGTTAGCAAACTGCTTCTGGAGCAGATGTGGTACTCTGTGAGATGAACTCACAGACAGAAAGAAGTTTCTCAGAAACTTCTTCAGTTTTGAACGGAGAATTTCTTCTTATCACCGTAGGCCTCAAGTGATCCAAAGAAGCCCTTCTCAGTTTCCCAAAGAAGTGTTAATGGACTGCTCCACGAAACATAAGTGTAACTCTGTGAGATGAATCAACACTCACCAAGAATTTTCTAGAAGCTTCTTTCTAGTTTTCATCTGTGATATTTCCTTTGTCACTGTATAGTTCATTGCGCTATGAAGTATCTAATTGCAGATTCCAGAAAACTGTGCTAACAAACGGATCACTGAAGAGAAACGTTTAACTCTGTGAGTTGCATCACACATGCAATGCAGTTTCTCAGAAAGCTTCTCTTTAATTTATGTGTGAGGAATTTCCTTTATCACCAGGGGCCCCAATAGGCTCCCAAATATCACTTTGCAGATTCCACGAAAAGAGTGTTAGCAAACTGCTTCTTGAGGCAGAGTATTAACTCTGTGAGATGAACTCACAGATCAGAAAGAAGTTTCTCAAAAGCTCTTTCACGTTTTGACGGATGAAATTTCCTTTATCAGCGTAGGCCTCAATGGATCCAAAGAAGCCCTTCTCAGTTTCCCCAAAGACAGTGTTAATGGACTGCTCCACGAAACATAAGTGTAACTCTGTGAGATGAATTCACACACACAAGAAGTTTCTAAGAAAGCTTCTTTCTAGTTTTCATCTGGTATTTCCTTTGTCACTGAATGTCTTGCGCTATGAAGTATCTAATCAGTATGCAATTTCCAAAAACTGCAACACTGATCACTGAGAGAAAACGTGTAACTCTGTGAGTTGCATTCACAATGGAATGCAGTTTCTCAGAAAGCTTCTCTTAGTTATTATGTGAGGACATTTCCTTTATCACCATGGGCCCCATAGGCTCCCAAATATCACTTTGCAGATTCACGAGAAGAGTGTTAGCAAACTCTTCTTGAGGCAGAGGTTGTAACTCGGTGAGAAGACCACAGATCAGAAAGAAGTTTCTCAGAAAGTTCTTTCACGTTTTGAACGGATGAAATTTCCTTTTCAGCGTAGGCCTCAATGTGATCCAAAGAAGCCTTCTCATTCCCAAGACTGTTAATGACTGCTCCACGAACATAAGTGTAACTCTGTGAAATGAATTCACACATCAACCAAGAAGTTTCTAGAAAGCTTCTTTCTAGTTTCATCTGTGGATATTCCTTTGTCACGTTATGTTTCATTGCGCTATGAAGTATCTAATTGCAGATTCCAGAAACTGCTAACAAACTTGATCACTGAAGAGAAACGTGTAACTCTGTGAGTTGCATCACACATGGTAATGCAGTTTCTCAGAAAGCTTCTCTTTAGTTATTATTTGAGGAATTTCCTTTATCACCATGGGCCCCAATAGGCTCCCAAATATCACTTTGCAGATTCACAGAAAGAGTGTTAGCAAACCTCTCTTGAGGCAGAGGTTGTAACCTCTGTGAGATGAACCACAGATCAGAAAGAAGTTCTCAGAAAGCTTCTTTCACGTTTTGAACGATGAAATTTCCTTTATCAGCGTAGGCCTCAATGATGAGAAGCTCCTTAGTTCCCAAAGACAGGTGTTAATGGACTGCTCCACAAACATAAGTGTAACTCTGTGAGATGAATTCACACATCAACCAAGAAGTTTCTAAGAAGCTTCTTTCTAGTTTTCATCTGGTATTTCCTTTGTCACGGTAATGTTCATTGCGCTATGAAGTATCTAATTGCAGATCTCCAAAACTGTGCTAACAAACTGATCACTGAAGAGAAACGTGTAACTCTGTGAGTTGCATTCACAATGGAATGCAGTTTCTCAGAAAGCTTCTCTTTAGTTATTATGTGAGGACATTTCTTATCACCATGGGCCCCATAGGCCTCCCAAATATCACTTGCAGATTCCACGAAAAAGAGTGTTTAGCAAACTGCTTCTTGAGGCAGAGGTTTGTAATCTGTGAGATGACTCACAGATCAAAAAGAAGTTCTCAGAAAGCTTCTTTCACGTTTTGAACGGATGAAATTCCTTTTACAGTAGGCCTCAATGTGATCCAAAGAAGCCTCTCAGTTTCCCCAAAGACAGTGTTAATGGACTGCTCCACGAAACATAAGTGTAACTCTGTGAGATGAATTCACACATCAACAAGAAGTTTCTAAGAAAGCTCTTCTAGTTTTCATCTGTGGATATTTCCTTTGTCACTGTGATGTTCATTGCGCTATGAAGTATCTAATTCAGATTTCAGAAAACGTGCTAACAACTGATCACTGAAGAGAAACGTGAACTCTGTGAGTTGCATTCACACTGGCAATGCAGTTTCTCAGAAAGCTTCTCTTTAGTTATAGTGAGGATATTTCCTTTATCACCATGGGCCCCAATAGGCTCCCCAATATCACTTGCAGATTCCACGAAAAGAGTGTTAGCAAACTGCTTCTTGAGGCAGAGGTTTGTAACTCGGTGAGATGAACTCACAGATCAGAAAGAAGTTTCTCAGAAAGCTCTTTCACGTTTTGAACGGATGAAATTTCCTTTATCAGCGTAGGCCCAATGTGATCCAAAGAACCTTCTAGTTCCCCAAAGACAGTGTTAATGGACTGCTCCACGAACATAAGTGTAACCTGTGAGATGAATTCAACACCACCAAGAAGTTTCTAGAAAGCTCTTCTATTTTCATCTGTGATATTCCTTGTCACTGTAATGTCATTGCCTATAAGTATCTAATGAGATTCCAAAAACTATGCTAACAAACTGATCAGAAGAGAAACGTGTAATCTGTGAGTTGCTTCACACATTGATGCAGTTTCTCAGAAAGTTCTCTTTAGTTAGTTATGTGAGGAATTTCCTTTACACCATGGGCCCAATAGGCCTCCAATATCACTTGCAGATTAGACGAAAAGAGTGTTAGCAAACCTTCTTGAGGCAGAGTTGTAACTCTGTGAGATGACCACAGATCAGAAAGAAGTTCTCAAAAGCTTCTTTCACGTTTTGACGGATGAAATTCCTTTATCAGCGTAGGCCTCAATGTGATCCAAAGAAGCCCTTCTCAGTTTCCCCAAAGACAGTGTTAATGGACTGCTCCACGAAACATAAGTGTAACTCTGTGAGTTGAATTCACACATCACAAGAAGTTTCTAAGAAAGCTTCTTTCTAGTTCATCTGTGATATTTCCTTTGTCACTGTATGTTCATTGCGCTATGAGTATCTAATTGCAGATTCCAAACTGTGCTAACAAACTGATCACTGAAGAGAAACGTGTAATCTGTGAGTTGCTTCACACATGGAAGCAGTTTCTCAAAAGCTTCTCTTTAGTTATTATATGTGAGGAATTTCCTTTATCACCATGGGCCCCATAGGCTCCCAAATATCACTTTGCAGATTCACGAAAAGAGTGTTAGCAAACTTCTTCTTGAGGCAGAGGTTTAACTCTGTGAGATGACTCACAGATCAGAAAAAAGTTTCTCAGAAAGCTTCTTTCACTTTTTGACGGATGAAATCCTTTATCAGCGTAGGCCTCAATGTGATCCAAAGAAGCCCTTCTCAGTTTCCCCAAAGACAGTGTTATGGACTGCTCCACGAAACATAGTGTAACTCTGTGAGATGAATTCCCCATCACCAAAGATTTCTGAAGCTTCTTTCTGTTTTCATCTGTGATTTCCTTTGTCACTGTAATGTCATTGCCTATGAAGTATCTAATTGCATGTTCCAAATGCTAACATGCTCAAAGGTAAAAAAAACTGTACATCTGTGAGTTGCATTCACCTTGGAGCAGTTTCTCGAAAGCTTCTCTTTTTATTATTGGACATTTCCTTTTCCCTGGGCCCCTATAGGCTCCCATATCACTTTGCAGATTCCGAAAAGAGTGTTAGCAAACTTCTTTTGAGGCAGAGGTTGTAACTCTGTGAGATGAACTCACAGATCAAAAGAAGTTTCTCAGAAAGCTTCTTTCACGTTTTGAACGGAGTGAAATTTCCTTTACCTGCGTAGGCCTCAATGTGATCCAAAGAACCCTCTAGTTCCCAAAGACAGTGTTAATGGACTGCTCCACGAAACATAAGTGTAACTCTGGTGATGAATTCACACATCACCAAGAAGTTCTCAAGAAAGCTTCTTTCTAGTTTTCACTGTGGATATTCCTTTGTCACTGTATGTTCATTGCGCTATGAAGTATCTAATTGCAGATTCTCCAAAAACTGTGCAACAAACTGATCACTGAAGAGAAACGTGTAACTCGGTGAGTTGCATTCACACAGGAATGCAGTTTCTCAGAAAGCGTTCTCTTAGTTATTATGTGAGGATCCTTTATCACCATGGGCCCCTATAGGCTCCAAATATCACTTTGCAGATTCACGAAAAGAGTGTTAGCAAACTCTTCTTGAGGCAGAGGTTGTAACTCTGTGAGATGAACACCAGATCAGAAAAGAAGTTTCTCAGAAACTCTTTCAGTTTTGAACGGAGGAAATTTCCTTTATCAGCGTAGGCCTATGTGATCCAAAGAAGCCCTTCTAGTTCCCAAAGAGAGTTGTTAATGGACTGCTCCACGAAACATAAGTGTAACTCTGTGAGATGAATTCACACATCACCAAGAAGTTCTAAGAAGCTTCTTTCTAGTTTTCATCTGTGGATATTTCCTTTGTCACTGTAATGTTCATTGCGCTATGAAGTATCTAATTGCAGATCTCAGAAAACTGTGCTAACAAACTGATCACGGAAGAGAAAGTGTAACCGTGAGTTGCATTCAACATGAATGCAGTTTCTCAAAAGCTTCTCTTTAGTTATTATGTGAGGATATTCCTTTATCACCATGGGCCCAATAGGCTCCCAAATATCACTTTGCAGATTACGAAAGAGTGTTAGCAAACCTTCTTAGGGCAGAGGTTGTAACTCTGTGAGATGAACTCACAGATCAGAAAGAAGTTTCTCAGAAGCTTCTTTCACGTTTAAACGGATGAAATTTCCTTTCAGCGTAGGCCTCAATGTGATCCAAAGAAGCCTCTTCAGTTTCCCCAAAGACAGTGTTAATGGACTGCTCCACTCCACGAAACATAAGTGTAACTCTGTGAGATGAATTCACACATCACAAGAAGTTTCTAAGAAAGCTTCTTTCTAGTTTTCATCTGTGGATATTTCCTTTGTCACTGAATGTTTGCGCTATGAAGTATCTAATTGCAGATTCTCCAGAAAACTGTGCTAACAACTGACACTGAAGAGAAACGTGTAACTCTGTGAGTTGCATTCACATCATGAATGCAGTTTCTCAGAAAGCTTCTCTTTAGTTATTATGAGAGATATTCCTTTATCACCATGGGCCCCAAGGGCCTCCCAAATATCACTTTGCAGATTCACGAAAAGAGTGTTAGCAAACTCTTCTTGAGGCAGAGTTGTAACTCTGTGAGATAACTCACAGATCAGAAAGAAGTTTCTCAGAACTTCTTTCATTTTTGAACGGATGAAATTTCCTTTATCAGCGTAGGCCTCAATGTGATCCAAAGAAGCCTTCCAGTTCCCAAAGACAGTGTTAATGGACTGCTCCACGAAACATAAGTTGTAACTCTGTGAGATGAATTCACACATCACCAAGAAGTTTTCGAGGAAAGCTTCTTCTAGTTTTCACTTGGATATTCCTTTGTCACTGTAATGTTTCATTGCGCTATGAAGTATCTAATGCAGATTTCCAGAAAACTTGTCTAACAAACTGATCACTGAAGAGAAACGGGTAACTCTGTGAGTTGCATTCACACATGGTAATGCAGTTTCTCAGAAAGCTCTCTCTTAGTTATTATGTGAGGAATTTCCTTTACACCATGGGCCCCAATAGGCTCCCAAATATCACTTTGCAGATCCAGAAGAAAGTGTTAGCAAACTTCTCTTGAGGCAGAGGTTGTAACTCTGTGAGATGACTCACAGATCAGAAAGAAGTTTCTCAAAGCTTCTTTCACGTTTGAACGGATGAATTTCCTTTATCAGCGTAGGCTCATGGTGATCCAAGAAGCCCTTCTCAGTTTCCCAAGACATGTTAATGGACGTGCCAACAACATAAGTGTAACTCTGTGAGATGAATCACACACCCAAGAAGTTCTAAGAAAGCTTCTTTCAGTTTTCATCTGTGGATATTTCCTGTCACTGTAATGTCTCTTGCGCATGAAGTATCTATTTGCAGATTTCCAGAAAACTTGCTAACAAACTGATCACTGAAGAGAAACGTGTAACTCTGTGAGTTGCATCACACGGCAATCAGTTTTCTCAGAAAGCTTCTCTTAGTATTATGTGAGGATATTTCCTTTATCACCAGGGCCCCATAGGCTCCCAAATATCAACTTTGCAGATCCACGAGAAAGTGTTAGCAAACTGCTTCTGAGGCAGAGGTTGTAACTCTGTGAGATGAACTCACAGATCAGAAAGAAGTTTCTCAGAAAGCTTCTTTCACGTTTGAACGGATGAAAATTCCTTTATCAGCGTAGGCCCAATGGATAAGAAGCCCTCAGTTCCCAAAGACAGTGTAATGGACTGCTCCACGAAACATAAGTGTAACTCTGTGAGATGAATTCACACACACACACAAGAAGTTTCTAAGAAAGCTTCTTTCTAGTTTTCATCTGTGGTATTTCCTTTGTCACTGTAATGTTCATTGCGCTATATGAAGTATCTAATTGCAGTTCCAGAACTGTGCTAACAAACTGATCACTGAAGAGAAACGTGTAACTCTGTGAGTTGCATTCACACATGGAATGCAGTTTCTCAGAAAGCTTCTCTTTAGTTATTATGTGAGGCATATTTCCTTTACACCATG
>NC_044558.1:65963272-65979348 GCF_007565055.1 Rhinopithecus roxellana | reverse complement strand
GTTTTCATCTGTGGATATTTCCTTTGTCACTGTAATGTTCATTGCGCTATGAAGTATCTAATGGCAGATTTCCAGAAAACTGTGCTAACAAACTGATCAATGAAGAGAAACGTGTAACTCTGGGAGTTGCATTCACACATGGCAATGCAGTTTCTCAGAAAGCTTCTCTTTAGTTATTATGTGAGGATATTTGCTTTATCACCATGGGCCCCAATAGACTCCCAAATATCACTTTGCAGATTCCACGAAGAGAGTGTTAGCAAACTGCTTCTTGAGGCAGAGTTTGTAACTCTGTGAGAAGAACTCACAGATCAGAAAGAAGTTTCTCAGAAAGCTTCTTTCACGTTTTGAACGGATGAAATTTCCTTTATCAGTAGGCCTCAATGTGATCCAAAGAAGCCCTTCTCAGTTTCCCCAAAGACAGTGTTAATGGAATGCTCCACGAAACATAAGTGTAACTCTGTGAGATGAATTCACACATCACCAAGAAGTTTCTAAGAAAGCTTCTTTCTAGTTTTTCATCTGTGGATATTTCCTTTGTCCTGTAATGTTCATTGCGCTATGAAGTAGCTAATTGCAGATTCCAGAAAACTGTGCTAACAAACTGATCAATGAAGAGAAACGTGTAACTCTTGGAGTGCATTCACACATGGCAATGCAGTTTCTCAAAAGCTTCTCTTTAGTTATTATGTGAGGATATTTGCTTTATCACCATGGGCCCCCATATACTCCAAATATCACTTTGCAGATTCCACGAAGAGAGTGTTAGCAAACTGCTTCTTGAGGCAGAGTTTGTAACTCTGTGAGAAGAACTCACAGATCAGAAAGAAGTTTCTCAGAAAGCTTCTTTCACGTTTTGAACGGATGAAATTTCCTTTATCAGCGTAGGCCTCAATGTGATCCAAAGAAGCCCTTCTCAGTTTCCCCAAAGACAGTGTTAATGGAATGCTCCACGAAACATAAGTGTAACTCTGTGGATGAATTCACACATCACCAAGAAGTTTCTAAGAAAGCTTCTTTCTAGTTTTCATCTGTGGATATTTCCTTTGTCACTGTAATGTTCATTGCGCTATGAAGTATCTAATTGCAGATTTCCAGAAAACTGTGCTAACAAACTGATCAATGAAGAGAAACGTGTAACTCTGGGAGTTGCATTCACACATGGCAATGCAGTTTCTCAGAAAGCTTCTCTTTAGTTATTATGTGAGGATATTTGCTTTATCAACATGGGCCCCAATAGACTCCCAAATATCACTTTGCAGATTCCACGAAGAGAGTGTTAGCAAACTGCTTCTTGAGGCAGAGTTTGTACCTCTGTGAGAAGAACTCACAGATCAGAAAGAAGTTTCTCAGAAAGCTTCTTTCACGTTTTGAACGGATGAAATTTCCTTTATCAGCGTAGGCCTCAATGTGATCCAAAGAAGCCCTTCTCAGTTTCCCCAAAGACAGTGTTAATGGACTGCTCCACGAAACATAAGTGTAACTCTGTGAGATGAATTCACACATCACCAAGAAGTTTCTAAGAAAGCTTCTTTCTAGTTTTCATCTGTGGATATTTCCTTTGTCACTGTAATGTTCATTGCGCTATGAAGTATCTAATTGCAGATTTCCAGAAAACTGTGCTAACAAACTGATCAATGAAGAGAAACGTGTACTCTGTGAGTTGCATTCACACATGGCAATGCAGTTTCTCAGAAAGCTTCTCTTTAGTTATTATGTGAGGATATTTGCTTTATCACCATGGGCCCCAATAGACTCCCAAATATCACTTTGCAGATTCCACGAAGAGAGTGTTAGCAAACTGCTTCTTGAGGCAGAGTTTGTAACTCTGTGAGATGAACTCACAGATCAGAAAGAAGTTTCTCAGAAAGCTTCTTTCACGTTTTGAACGGATGAAATTTCCTTTATCAGCGTAGGCCTCAATGTGATCCAAAGAAGCCCTTCTCAGTTTCCCCAAAGACAGTGTTAATGGACTGCTCCACGAACATAAGTGTAAATCTGTGAGATGAATTCACACATCACCAAGAAGTTTCTAAGAAAGCTTCTTTCTAGTTTTCATCTGTGGATATTTCCTTTGTCACTGTAATGTTCATTGCGCTATGAAGTATCTAATTGCAGATTTCCAGAAAACTGTGCTAACAAACTGATCAATGAAGAGAAACGTGTAACTCTGTGAGTTGCATTCACACATGGCAATGCAGTTTCTCAGAAAGCTTCTCTTTAGTTATTATGTGAGGATATTTGCTTTATCACCATGGGCCCCAATAGACTCCCAAATATCACTTTGCAGATTCCACGAAGAGAGTGTTAGCAAACTGCTTCTTGAGGCAGAGTTTGTAACTCTGTGAGAAGAACTCACAGATCAGAAAGAAGTTTCTCAGAAAGCTTCTTTCACGTTTTGAACGGATGAAATTTCCTTTATCAGCGTAGGCCTCAATGTGATCCAAAGAAGCCCTTCTCAGTTTCCCCAAAGACAGTGTTAATGGACTGCTCCACGAAACATAAGTGTAACTCTGTGAGATGAATTCACACATCACCAAGAAGTTTCTAAGAAAGCTTCTTTCTAGTTTTCATCTGTGGATATTTCCTTTGTCACTGTAATGTTCATTGCGCTATGAAGTATCTAATTGCAGATTTCCAGAAAACTGTGCTAACAAACTGATCAATGAAGAGAAACGTGTAACTCTGTGAGTTGCATTCACACATGGCAATGCAGTTTCTCAGAAAGCTTCTCTTTAGTTATTATGTGAGGATATTTGCTTTATCACCATGGGCCCCAATAGACTCCCAAATATCACTTTGCAGATTCCACGAAGAGAGTGTTAGCAAACTGCTTCTTGAGGCAGAGTTTGTAACTCTGTGAGAATGAACTCACAGATCAGAAAGAAGTTTCTCAGAAAGCTTCTTTCACGTTTTGAACGGATGAAATTTCCTTTATCAGCGTAGGCCTCAATGTGATCCAAAGAAGCCCTTCTCAGTTTCCCCAAAGACAGTGTTAATGGACTGCTCCACGAAACATAAGTGTAACTCTGTGAGATGAATTCACACATCACCAAGAAGTTTCTAAGAAAGCTTCTTTCTAGTTTTCATCTGTGGATATTTCCTTTGTCACTGTAATGTTCATTGCGCTATGAAGTATCTAATTGCAGATTTCCAGAAAACTGTGCTAACAAACTGATCAATGAAGAGAAACGTGTAACTCTGGGAGTTGCATTCACACATGGCAATGCAGTTTCTCAGAAAGCTTCTCTTTAGTTATTATGTGAGGATATTTGCTTTATCAACATGGGCCCCAATAGACTCCCAAATATCACTTTGCAGATTCCACGAAGAGAGTGTTAGCAAACTGCTTCTTGAGGCAGAGTTTGTAACTCTGTGAGAAGAACTCACAGATCAGAAAGAAGTTTCTCAGAAAGCTTCTTTCACGTTTTGAACGGATGAAATTTCCTTTATCAGCGTAGGCCTCAATGTGATCCAAAGAAGCCCTTCTCAGTTTCCCCAAAGACAGTGTTAATGGACTGCTCCACGAAACATAAGTGTAACTCTGTGAGATGAATTCACACATCACCAAGAAGTTTCTAAGAAAGCTTCTTTCTAGTTTTCATCTGTGGATATTTCCTTTGTCACTGTAATGTTCATTGCGCTATGAAGTATCTAATTGCAGATTTCCAGAAAACTGTGCTAACAAACTGATCAATGAAGAGAAACGTGTAACTCTGTGAGTTGCATTCACACATGGCAATGCAGTTTCTCAGAAAGCTTCTCTTTAGTTATTATGTGAGGATATTTGCTTTATCAACATGGGCCCCAATAGACTCCCAAATATCACTTTGCAGATTCCACGAAGAGAGTGTTAGCAAACTGCTTCTTGAGGCAGAGTTTGTAACTCTGTGAGAAGAACTCACAGATCAGAAAGAAGTTTCTCAGAAAGCTTCTTTCACGTTTTGAACGGATGAAATTTCCTTTATCAGCGTAGGCCTCAATGTGATCCAAAGAAGCCCTTCTCAGTTTCCCCAAAGACAGTGTTAATGGACTGCTCCACGAAACATAAGTGTAACTCTGTGAGATGAATTCACACATCACCAAGAAGTTTCTAAGAAAGCTTCTTTCTAGTTTTCATCTGTGGATATTTCCTTTGTCACTGTAATGTTCATTGCGCTATGAAGTATCTAATTGCAGATTTCCAGAAAACTGTGCTAACAAACTGATCAATGAAGAGAAACGTGTAACTCTGGGAGTTGCATTCACACATGGCAATGCAGTTTCTCAGAAAGCTTCTCTTTAGTTATTATGTGAGGATATTTGCTTTATCAACATGGGCCCCAATAGACTCCCAAATATCACTTTGCAGATTCCACGAAGAGAGTGTTAGCAAACTGCTTCTTGAGGCAGAGTTTGTAACTCTGTGAGATGAACTCACAGATCAGAAAGAAGTTTCTCAGAAAGCTTCTTTCACGTTTTGAACGGATGAAATTTCCTTTATCAGCGTAGGCCTCAATGTGATCCAAAGAAGCCCTTCTCAGTTTCCCCAAAGACAGTGTTAATGGACTGCTCCACGAAACATAAGTGTAACTCTGTGAGATGAATTCACACATCACCAAGAAGTTTCTAAGAAAGCTTCTTTCTAGTTTTCATCTGTGGATATTTCCTTTGTCACTGTAATGTTCATTGCGCTATGAAGTATCTAATTGCAGATTTCCAGAAAACTGTGCTAACAAACTGATCAATGAAGAGAAACGTGTAACTCTGTGAGTTGCATTCACACATGGCAATGCAGTTTCTCAGAAAGCTTCTCTTTAGTTATTATGTGAGGATATTTGCTTTATCACCATGGGCCCCAATAGACTCCCAAATATCACTTTGCAGATTCCACGAAGAGAGTGTTAGCAAACTGCTTCTTGAGGCAGAGTTTGTAACTCTGTGAGAAGAACTCACAGATCAGAAAGAAGTTTCTCAGAAAGCTTCTTTCACGTTTTGAACGGATGAAATTTCCTTTATCAGCGTAGGCCTCAATGTGATCCAAAGAAGCCCTTCTCAGTTTCCCCAAAGACAGTGTTAATGGACTGCTCCACGAAACATAAGTGTAACTCTGTGAGATGAATTCACACATCACCAAGAAGTTTCTAAGAAAGCTTCTTTCTAGTTTTCATCTGTGGATATTTCCTTTGTCACTGTAATGTTCATTGCGCTATGAAGTATCTAATTGCAGATTTCCAGAAAACTGTGCTAACAAACTGATCAATGAAGAGAAACGTGTAACTCTGTGAGTTGCATTCACACATGGCAATGCAGTTTCTCAGAAAGCTTCTCTTTAGTTATTATGTGAGGATATTTGCTTTATCAACATGGGCCCCAATAGACTCCCAAATATCACTTTGCAGATTCCACGAAGAGAGTGTTAGCAAACTGCTTCTTGAGGCAGAGTTTGTAACTCTGTGAGAAGAACTCACAGATCAGAAAGAAGTTTCTCAGAAAGCTTCTTTCACGTTTTGAACGGATGAAATTTCCTTTATCAGCGTAGGCCTCAATGTGATCCAAAGAAGCCCTTCTCAGTTTCCCCAAAGACAGTGTTAATGGACTGCTCCACGAAACATAAGTGTAACTCTGTGAGATGAATTCACACATCACCAAGAAGTTTCTAAGAAAGCTTCTTTCTAGTTTTCATCTGTGGATATTTCCTTTGTCACTGTAATGTTCATTGCGCTATGAAGTATCTAATTGCAGATTTCCAGAAAACTGTGCTAACAAACTGATCAATGAAGAGAAACGTGTAACTCTGGGAGTTGCATTCACACATGGCAATGCAGTTTCTCAGAAAGCTTCTCTTTAGTTATTATGTGAGGATATTTGCTTTATCACCATGGGCCCCAATAGACTCCCAAATATCACTTTGCAGATTCCACGAAGAGAGTGTTAGCAAACTGCTTCTTGAGGCAGAGTTTGTAACTCTGTGAGAATGAACTCACAGATCAGAAAGAAGTTTCTCAGAAAGCTTCTTTCACGTTTTGAACGGATGAAATTTCCTTTATCAGCGTAGGCCTCAATGTGATCCAAAGAAGCCCTTCTCAGTTTCCCCAAAGACAGTGTTAATGGACTGCTCCACGAAACATAAGTGTAACTCTGTGAGATGAATTCACACATCACCAAGAAGTTTCTAAGAAAGCTTCTTTCTAGTTTTCATCTGTGGATATTTCCTTTGTCACTGTAATGTTCATTGCGCTATGAAGTATCTAATTGCAGATTTCCAGAAAACTGTGCTAACAAACTGATCAATGAAGAGAAACGTGTAACTCTGTGAGTTGCATTCACACATGGCAATGCAGTTTCTCAGAAAGCTTCTCTTTAGTTATTATGTGAGGATATTTGCTTTATCAACATGGGCCCCAATAGACTCCCAAATATCACTTTGCAGATTCCACGAAGAGAGTGTTAGCAAACTGCTTCTTGAGGCAGAGTTTGTAACTCTGTGAGAAGAACTCACAGATCAGAAAGAAGTTTCTCAGAAAGCTTCTTTCACGTTTTGAACGGATGAAATTTCCTTTATCAGCGTAGGCCTCAATGTGATCCAAAGAAGCCCTTCTCAGTTTCCCCAAAGACAGTGTTAATGGACTGCTCCACGAAACATAAGTGTAACTCTGTGAGATGAATTCACACATCACCAAGAAGTTTCTAAGAAAGCTTCTTTCTAGTTTTCATCTGTGGATATTTCCTTTGTCACTGTAATGTTCATTGCGCTATGAAGTATCTAATTGCAGATTTCCAGAAAACTGTGCTAACAAACTGATCAATGAAGAGAAACGTGTAACTCTGGGAGTTGCATTCACACATGGCAATGCAGTTTCTCAGAAAGCTTCTCTTTAGTTATTATGTGAGGATATTTGCTTTATCACCATGGGCCCCAATAGACTCCCAAATATCACTTTGCAGATTCCACGAAGAGAGTGTTAGCAAACTGCTTCTTGAGGCAGAGTTTGTACCTCTGTGAGAAGAACTCACAGATCAGAAAGAAGTTTCTCAGAAAGCTTCTTTCACGTTTTGAACGGATGAAATTTCCTTTATCAGCGTAGGCCTCAATGTGATCCAAAGAAGCCCTTCTCAGTTTCCCCAAAGACAGTGTTAATGGACTGCTCCACGAAACATAAGTGTAACTCTGTGAGATGAATTCACACATCACCAAGAAGTTTCTAAGAAAGCTTCTTTCTAGTTTTCATCTGTGGATATTTCCTTTGTCACTGTAATGTTCATTGCGCTATGAAGTATCTAATTGCAGATTTCCAGAAAACTGTGCTAACAAACTGATCAATGAAGAGAAACGTGTAACTCTGTGAGTTGCATTCACACATGGCAATGCAGTTTCTCAGAAAGCTTCTCTTTAGTTATTATGTGAGGATATTTGCTTTATCACCATGGGCCCCAATAGACTCCCAAATATCACTTTGCAGATTCCACGAAGAGAGTGTTAGCAAACTGCTTCTTGAGGCAGAGTTTGTAACTCTGTGAGATGAACTCACAGATCAGAAAGAAGTTTCTCAGAAAGCTTCTTTCACGTTTTGAACGGATGAAATTTCCTTTATCAGCGTAGGCCTCAATGTGATCCAAAGAAGCCCTTCTCAGTTTCCCCAAAGACAGTGTTAATGGACTGCTCCACGAAACATAAGTGTAACTCTGTGAGATGAATTCACACATCACCAAGAAGTTTCTAAGAAAGCTTCTTTCTAGTTTTCATCTGTGGATATTTCCTTTGTCACTGTAATGTTCATTGCGCTATGAAGTATCTAATTGCAGATTTCCAGAAAACTGTGCTAACAAACTGATCAATGAAGAGAAACGTGTAACTCTGTGAGTTGCATTCACACATGGCAATGCAGTTTCTCAGAAAGCTTCTCTTTAGTTATTATGTGAGGATATTTGCTTTATCAACATGGGCCCAATAGACTCCCAAATATCACTTTGCAGATTCCACGAAGAGAGTGTTAGCAAACTGCTTCTTGAGGCAGAGTTTGTAACTCTGTGAGAAGAACTCACAGATCAGAAAGAAGTTTCTCAGAAAGCTTCTTTCACGTTTTGAACGGATGAAATTTCCTTTATCAGCGTAGGCCTCAATGTGATCCAAAGAAGCCCTTCTCAGTTTCCCCAAAGACAGTGTTAATGGACTGCTCCACGAAACATAAGTGTAACTCTGTGAGATGAATTCACACATCACCAAGAAGTTTCTAAGAAAGCTTCTTTCTAGTTTTCATCTGTGGATATTTCCTTTGTCACTGTAATGTTCATTGCGCTATGAAGTATCTAATTGCAGATTTCCAGAAAACTGTGCTAACAAACTGATCAATGAAGAGAAACGTGTAACTCTGTGAGTTGCATTCACACATGGCAATGCAGTTTCTCAGAAAGCTTCTCTTTAGTTATTATGTGAGGATATTTGCTTTATCAACCATGGGCCCCAATAGACTCCCAAATATCACTTTGCAGATTCCACGAAGAGAGTGTTAGCAAACTGCTTCTTGAGGCAGAGTTTGTAACTCTGTGAGAAGAACTCACAGATCAGAAAGAAGTTTCTCAGAAAGCTTCTTTCACGTTTTGAACGGATTGAAATTTCCTTATCAGGTAGGCTCAATGTGATCCAAAGACGCCCTTCTCAGTTTCCCCCAAGACAGTGTTAATGGACTGCTCACGAAAACATAAGTGTAACTCTGTGAGATGAATTCACCATCAAGCCCAGAAGTTTCTAAGAAAGTTTCTTTCCTAGTTTCATCTGTGGATATTTCCTTTGGTCACTGTAATGTTTCATTGCGCTATGAAGTATCTATTGCAGATTCCAGAAAACTGTGCCTAACAAACTGATCATGAGGAGAAACGTGTAACTCTGTGAGTTGCATTCACACATGGCAATGCCGTTTCTCAGAAAGCTTCTCTTCTAGTTATTATGTGAGGCTATTTGTTTATCACAATGGGCCCCATAGACTCCCAATATCACTTGCAGATTCCACGAAGAGAGTCGTTAGACAAACTGCTTCTTGAGGCAGGAGTTGTACCTCTGTGAGCTGAATGAACTCACAGATCAGAAAGAATGTTTCTCAGAAGCTTCTTTCACGTTTTGAACGGATGAAATTTCCTTTATCAGCAGGCCTCAATGTGATCCAAAGAAAGCCCTTCTCAGTTTCCCCAAAGACAGTGTTAATGGACTCTCCACGAAACATAAGTGTAACTCTGTGAGATGAAATTCACACATCACCTTAATGCTCCACGAACCACTAAGTGTAACTCTGTGAGATAATTCCACACATCACAAGAAGTTTCTAAGAAGCTCTTTCTAGTTTTCATCTGTGGATATTTCTTGTCACTGTAATGTTCATTGCGCTAGAAGTATCTAATTGCAGATTTCCAGAAAACGTGCTAACAAATGATCAATGAGAGAACGTGTAACTCTGTGAGTTGCATTCACAACCTGGCAATGCAGTTCTCAGAAAGCTTCTCTTAGTTATTATGTGAGGAATTTGCTTTATCACCCATGGGCCCCAATAGACTCCCAAATATCACTTGCAGACACGAAGAGGTGTTAGCAAACTGCTTCTTGAGGCAGAGTTTGTAACTCTGTGAGATGAACTCACACGATCAGAAAGAAGTTTCTCAGAAAGCTTCTTTCACGTTTTGAAAGGTGAAATTTCCTTTATATCAGCGTAGGCCTCAAGTGATCCAAGAAGCCCTTCTCAGTTTTCCCCAAAGACAGTGTTAATGGACTGCTCCCCACGAAACATAAGTGTAACTCTGTGAGATGATTCACACATCACCAAGAGTTCTAAGAAAGCTTCTTTCTATTTTTCATCTGTGGATATTTCCTTTGTCACTGTAATGTTCATTCGCTATGAAGTATCTAATTGCAGATTTCCAGAAAACTGTGCTACAAACTGATCAATGAAGAAACGTGTAACTCTGGAGTGCATTCACACATGGCAATGCAGTTTCTCAGAAAGCTTCTCTTTAGTTATTATGTGAGGATATTTGCTTTATACACCATGGGCCCCCAATAGACTCCCAATATCACTGCAGATTCCCGAGAGAGTGTTAGCAAACTGCTTCTTGAGCAGAGTTTGTACCTCTGTGAGAAGAACTCACAGATCAGAAAGAAGTTTCTCAGAAAGCTTCTTTCACGTTTTGAACGGATGAGAAATTTCCTTTATCAGCGAGGCCTCAATGTGATCCAAAGAAGCCCTTCTCAGTTTCCCCAAAGACAGTGTTATGGACTGCTCCCACGAAACAAATATGTAACTCTGTGAGATGAATTCACACATCACCACGAAGTTTCTAAAAGCTTCTTTCTAGTTTTCATCTGTGGATATTTCCTTTGTCACTGTAATGTTCATTGCGCTATGAATATCTAATTGCAGATTTCCAGAAAACTGTGCTAACAAACTGATCAATGAAGAGAAACGTGTAACTCTGTGAGTTGCATTCCCATGCATGGCAAAGTTTCTCAGAAAGCTTCTCTTTAGTTATTATGTGAGGATATTTGCTTTATCACATGGGCCCCCAATAGACTCCCAAATATCACTTTGCAGATTCCACGAAGAGAGTGTTAGCAAACTGCTTCTTGAGCAGAGTTTGTAACTCTGTGAGAAGAACTCACAGATCAGAAAGAAGTTTCTCAGAAGCTTCTTTCACGTTTTGAACGATGAAATTTCCTTTATCAGCGTAGGCCTCAATGTGATCCAAAGAAGCCCTTCTCAGTTTCCCCAAGACAGTGTTAAGGACTGCTCCACGAAACATAAGTGTAACTCGTGAGATGAATTCACACATACCAAGAAGTTTCTAAGAAAGCTTCTTTCTAGTTTTTCATCGTGGATATTTCCTTGTCACTGTAATGTTCATTGCGCTTGAAGTATCTAATTGCAGATTTCCAGAAAACTGTGCTAACAAACTGATCAATGAAGAGAAACGTGTAACTCTGGGAGTTGCATTCACACATGGCAATGCAGTTTCTAGAAAGCTTCTCTTTAGTTATTATGTGAGGATATTTGCTTTATCACCATGGGCCCCAATACTCCCAATATCACTTTGCAGATTCCACGAAGAAGTGTTAGCAAACTGCTTCTTGAGGCAGAGTTGTAACTCTGTGAGAGAAACTCACAGATCAGAAAGAAGTTTCTCAGAAGCTTTCTTCACGTTTGGAACGGATGAAATTTCCTTTATCAGCGTAGGCCTCAATGTGATCCAAAGAAGCCCTTCTCATTTCCCAAAGACAGTGTTAATGGACTGCTCCACGAAACATAAGTAACTCTGTGAGATGAATTCACACATCACCAAGAAGTTTCTAAAAAGCTTCTTTCTAGTTTCCATCTGTGGATATTTCCTTGTCACTTATGTTCATTGCGCTGAAGTATCTAATTGCAGATTTCCAGAAAACTGTGGCTAACAAACTGATCAATGAAAGAACGTGTACCTCTGGGAGTTGCATTCACACATGGCAATGCAGTTTCTCAGAAGCTTCTCTTTAGTTTATTATGTGAGGATATTTGCTTTATCACCATGGGCCCCAATAGACTCCCAAATATCACTTTGCAGATTCCACGAAGAGAGTGTTAGCAACTCTTCTTGACAGAGTTTGTAACCTCTGTGAGAAGAACTCACAGATCAGAAGAAGTTTCTCAGAAAGCTTCTTTCACGTTTTGAACGGATGAAATTTCCTTTATCAGCGTAGGCCTCAATGTGATCCAAAGAAGCCCTTCTCAGTTTCCCCAAAGACAGTGTTTAATGGACTGCTCCACAAGAACATAAGTGTACTCTGTGAGATGAATTCACCATCACCAAGAAGTTTCTAAGAAAGCTTCTTTCTAGTTTTCATCTGTGGATATTTCCTTTTGTCACTGTAATGTTCATTGCGCTATGAAGTATTCTAATTGCAGATTTCCAGAAAACTGTGCTAACAAACTGATCAATGAAGAGAAACGTGTACATCTGGGAGTTGCATTCACACATGGCAATGCAGTTTCTCAGAAAGCTTCTCTTTATGTTATTAGTGAGGATATTTGCTTTATCAACATGGGCCCAAATAGACTCCCAAATATCACTTTGCAGATTCCACGAAGAGAGTGTTAGCAAACTGCTCTTCTTGAGGCAGAGTTTGTAACTCTGTGAGAAAACTCACAGATCAGAAAGAAGTTTCTCAGAAAGCTTCTTTCACGTTTTGAACATGAATTTCCTTTATCAGCGTAGGCCTCAATGTGATCCAAAGAAGCCCTTCTCAGTTTCCCCAAGACAGTGTTAAGGACTGCTCCACGAAACATAAGTGTAACTCTGTGAGATGAATTCCACATCCCCAAGAAGTTTCTAAGAAAGCTTCTTTCTAGTTTTCATCTGTGATATTTCCTTTGTCCTGTAATGTTCATTGCGCTATGAAGTTCTAATTGCAGATTTCCAGAAAACTGTGCTAACAAACTGATCAATGAAGAGAAACGTGTACTCTGTGAGTTGCATTCACACTGGCAATTGCAGTTTCTCAGAAAGCTTCCTTTAGTTATTATGTGAGGATATTTGCTTTATCACCATGGGCCCCAATAGACTCCCAAATATCACTTTGCAGATTCCACGAAGAGAGTGTTAGCAAACTGCTCTTGAGGCAGAGTTTGTAACTCTGTGAGATGAACTCACAGATCAGAAAGAAGTTTCTCAGAAAGCTTCTTTCACGTTTTGAACGGATGAAATTTCCTTTTATCAGCGTAGGCCTCAATGTGATCCAAAGAAGCCCTTCTCAGTTTCCCCAAAGACAGTGTTATGGACTCCTCCACGAAACATAAGTGTAACTCTGTGAGATGAATTCACACATCACCAAGAAGTTTCTAAGAAAGCTTCTTTCTAGTTTTCATCTGTGGATATTTCCTTGTCACTTAATGTTTCATTGCGCTATGAAGTATCTAATTGCATTTCCAGAAACTGTGCAACAAACTGATCAATGAAGAGAAACGTGTAACTCTGTGAGTTGCATTCACACATGGCAATGCAGTTTCTCAGAAAGCTCTCTTTAGTATTATTGTGAGGATATTTGCTTTTCACCATGGGCCCCAATAGACTCCCAAATATCACTTTGCAGATTCCACGAAGAGAGTGTTAGCAAACTGCTTCTTGAGCAGAGTTTTAACTCTGTGAGAAGAACTCACAGACATCGAAAGAAGTTTCTCCAGAAAGCTTCTTTCACGTTTTGAACGGATGAAATTTCCTTTTCAGCGTAGGCCTCAAGTGATCACAAAAGACCCTTCTCATTTCCCCAAGACAGTGTTAATGGACTGCTCCACGAACATAAGTGTAACTCTGTGAGATGAATTCACACATCACCAAGAAGTTTTCAAAAGAAAGCTTCTTTCTAGTTTTCATCTGTGGTATTTCCTTTGTCACTGTAATGTTCATTGCGCTATGAATTATCTAATTGCAGATTTCCAGAAACATGTGCTAACAAACTGATCAATGAAGAGAAACGGTGTAACTCTGTGAGTTGCATTCACACATGGCAATGCAGTTTCTCAGAAAGCTTCTCTTTATTTATTATGTGAGGATATTTGCTTTATCACATGGGCCCAATAGACTCCCAAATATCACTTTGCAGATTCCACGAAGAGAGTGTTAGCAAACTCTTCTTGAGCAGAGTTTGTAACTCTGTGAGAAGAACTCACAGATCAGAAAGAAGTTTCTCAGAAGCTTCTTTCACGTTTTGAACGATGAAATTTCCTTTATCAGCGTAGCTCAAGTATCCAAAGAAGCCCTTCTCAGTTTCCCCAAGACAGTGTTAATGGACTGCTCCACGAACATAAGTGTACTTGTGAGATGTTCACACTCACCAAGAAGTTTCTAAGAAAGCTTCTTTCTAGTTTTCATCTTCTGTGGATTTTTCCTTTGTCACTGTATGTTCATTGCGCTATGAATTATCTATTGCAGATTTCCAGAAAACTGTGCTAACAAACTGATCAATGAAGAGAAACGTGTAACTCTGTGAGTTGCATTCACACATGCAATGCAGTTTCTCAAGAAAGTTCTCTTTAGTTATATGTGAGGATATTTGCTTTATCAACATGGGCCCCAATAGACTCCCAAATATCACTTTGCAGATTCCACGAAGAGAGTGTTACAAACTGCTTCTTGAGGCAGAGTTTGTAACTCTGTGAGAGAACTCACAGATCAGAAAGAAGTTTCTCAGAAAGCTTCTTTCACGTTTTGAACGATGAAATTTCCTTTATCAGCGTAGGCCTCAAGTGATCCAAAGAAGCCCTTCTCAGTTTCCCCCAAAGACAGTGTTAATGGACTGCTCCACGAAACATAAGTGTAACTCTGTGAGATGAATTCACACATCACCAAGAAGTTTTCTAAGAAGCTTCTTTCTATTTTCATCTGTGGATATTTCCTTTGTCACTGTAATGTTCATTGCGCTATGAAGTATCTAATTGCGATTTCCGGAAAACTGTGCTAACAACTGATCAATGAAAGAGAACGTGTAACTCTTGGAGTTGCATTCACATGGCAATGCGTTTCTCAGAAAGCTCTCTCTTTAGTTATTAGTGAGATATTTGCTTTATCACATGGGCCCCATAGACTCCCAAATATCACTTTGCAGATTCCACGAAGAAGATTGTTACGACCTGCTTCTTGGGCAGAGTTTGTAACTCTGTGAGAGAACTCACATCAGAAAGAAGTTTCTCAAAAGCTTCTTTCACGTTTTGAACGGATGAAATTTCCTTTATCAGCGTAGGCCTCAATGTGATCCAAAGAACCCTTCTCAGTTTCCCCAAAGACAGTGTTAAGGACTGCTCCACGAAACATAAGTGTAACTCTGTGAGATGAATTCACACATCACCAAGAAGTTTCTAAGAAAGCTTCTTTCTAGTTTTCATCTGTGGAATTTTCCTTTGTCCTGTATGTTCATTGCGCTATGAAGTATCTAATTGCGATTTCCAGAAACTGTGCTAACAAACTGATCAATGAAGAGAAACGTGTATCTGTGAGTTGCATTCACACATGGCAATGCAGTTTCTCAGAAAGCTTCTCTTTAGTTATATGTGAGGATATTTGCTTTATCACCATGGGCCCAATAGACTCCCAAATATCACTTTGCAGATTCCACGAAGAGAGTGTTAGCAAACTGCTTCTTGAGGCAGAGTTGTAACTCTGTGAGAGAACTCACAGATCAGAAAGAAGTTTCTCAGAAAGCTTCTTTCACGTTTTGAACGGATGAAATTTTCCTTTATCAGCGTAGGCCTCAATGTGATCCAAGAAGCCCTTCTCAGTTTCCCCAAAGCACGTGTTAATGGACTGCTCCACGAAACATAAGTGTAACTCTGTGAGATGAATTCACACATCACCAGAAGTTTCTAAGAAAGCTTCTTTTAGTTTCACTGTGGATATTTCCTTTGTCACTGTAATGTTCATTGCGCTATGAAGTATCTAATTGCAGATTTCCAGAAAACTGTGCTAACAAACTGATCAATGAAGAGAAACGTGTAACTCTGAGTTGCATTCACACATGGCAATGCAGTTTTCTCAGAAAGCTTCTCTTTAGTTATTATGTGAGGATATTGCTTTATCACCATGGGCCCCATAGACTCCCAAATATCACTTGCAGATTCCACGAGAGAGTGTTAGCAAACCTTCTTGAGGCAGAGTTGTAACTCTGTGAGAAGAACTCACAGATCAGAAAGAAGTTTCTCAAAAGCTTCTTTCACGTTTTTGAACGATGAAATTTCCTTTATCAGCGTAGGCCTCAATGTGATCCAAAGAAGCCCTTCTCAGTTTCCCCAAAGACAGTGTTAATGGACTGCTCCACGAAACATAAGTGTAACTCTGTGAGATGAATTCACACATCACCAAGAAGTTTCTAAGAAAGCTTCTTTCTAGTTTTCATCTGTGGATATTTCCTTTGTCACTGTAATGTTCATTGCGCTATGAAGTATCTAATTGCAGATTTCCAGAAAACTGTGCTAACAAACTGATCAATGAAGAGAAACGTGTAACTCTGTGAGTTGCATTCACACATGGCAATGCAGTTTCTCAGAAAGCTTCTCTTTAGTTATTATGTGAGGATATTTGCTTTATCA
>NC_044558.1:65912277-65963172 GCF_007565055.1 Rhinopithecus roxellana | reverse complement strand
CACAGTTTTTCTGGAGATCTGCATATTAGATACTTCACATCCAATGGAACATCAGTCACAAAGAACTATACCACATATGAAAAACTGAAAGAAGCTTTCTTAGAAACTTCTTGGTGATGTTGTGTGAATTCATCTTCACGCAATTACAATTATGTATCGTGGAGCAGTTCCATTTTAAACACTGTCGTTGGGGAAACTGAGAAGGGCTCTTTGGATCCATTGGGTCCTTAAGCTGATAATAGGCAATTTCTTTCGTTCCAAACGTTGGAAAGATTTCTGAGAAGACATTCTTCTGATCTGTGAGTTCATCTCACAAGTTAAAATTCTGCCTCAAGAAGCAGATTGCTACACTCTTTTCGTGGATGGGACATCTGCAAAGTGTATATTTGGGTAGTTATTGCATCCCATGGTTATAAAGCAATATCCTCACATTAATCTAAAAGAGAGCTGTTCTGAGAAAACATGTGCATCGATTGTCGTTGGTGAATGCCAACTCAAGAGTTACACGTTCTCTTTCAGTGATCAGTTTGTTAGCACAGTTTACTTCTGTAAATCTGAGCATTAGATACTTCACATTGCGCATGAACATTACCATGACAAAGAAAATATCCACATTATGAAACTGGAAAGAGCTTTCTTAGAAACTCTTGGTGTGATGTGTGAATTCATTCCACGATTTACATCTTGATTTCCCGTTGAGAGCAGTTCATTAACCCTGTCCTTTGGGGAAGAAACTGACGAGAAGGCGCTACTTTCTTGGATCATACATTGGAGGCCTTACGCTGACTAAGGAAATTTTCTCCGTTCAAAACGTGGAAAGAAGCTTTCTTTGAGAAACTTCTTTCTGATCTGTGAGTTCATCTCACAGAGTTACAACCTCTGCCTCAAAGAGACATGCTAACACTCTTTTTGGAATCTGCAAAAGTGATATTTTGGGAGCCTGTAGGGGACATGGTGATAAAGGAAATATCCTCACATAATAACTAAAGAGAAGCTTTCTGGAGAACTGCGCATTGCATTTGTGAATGCAACTCACAGATACACGTTTCTCTTCAGTGATCATTTTGTTAGCACATTTTCTGGAATCTGCAATTAATACTCACAGCCGCAATGAACATTACAGTGACAAAGGAAAATTCCACATATGAAAACTGAAGAAGCTTCTTAGAAACTTCTTGTGTGATTTGTGATTCATCTCACAGAGTTACACTTATGTTTCGTGGAGCAGTCCATTAACACTGTCTTTGGGGATAACTGAGAAGGGCTTCTTTGGACACATTGAGGCCTAGCTTGATAAAGGAAATTTCTCCGTTCAAAACGTGAAGAAGCTTTCTGAGAACTTCTTTCTGATCGGTGAGTTCATCTCACAGAGTTACAACCTCTGCCTCAAGAACAGTTTGCTAACACTCTTTTTCGTGGAATCTGCAAATGTGATTTTGGGAGCTCTTGGGGCACCATGGTATAAAGGAAATATCCTCACATAATAACTAAAGAG
Source organism: Rhinopithecus roxellana (assembly GCF_007565055.1). NCBI lineage: Eukaryota > Metazoa > Chordata > Mammalia > Primates > Cercopithecidae > Rhinopithecus > Rhinopithecus roxellana. The sequence continues at coordinate 65,961,677 of NC_044558.1, read as the reverse complement.
TAAGCTTTCTGAGAACGCATTGCCATTTTGAATGCAACTCACAGAGTTACACGTTTCTCTTCAGTGATCAGTTGTTAGCACAGTTTCTGGAGATCTGCAATTTAATACTTCACAGCGCAATGAACCTTACAGTGACAAAGGAATATCCACAGATTGAAAAATAAGAAGAAGCTTTCTTAGAAACTTCTTGGTGATGTGTGAATTCATCTCCAGAGTTACACTTATGTTTCGTGGAGCAGTCCATTACACTGTCTTTGGGGAAACTGAGAAGGCTCTTTGGATCCATTGAGGCCAGCTGATAAAGGAAATTCATCCGTTCAAAACATGAAAGAAGCTTTCTGAGAAATCTTTTTCTGATCTGTGAGTCATCTCACAGAGTTCAAAACTCTGCCTCAAGAAGCAGTTTGCTAACACTCTTCGTGGAATCTGCAAAGTGCTATTTGGGAGCCCTAGGGACTGGTGATAAAGGAAATACCTCACATTAAAACTAAAGAGAACTTCTGAGAAACTGCATTGTCATGTGTGAATGCAACTCACAGAGTTACAGCGTTTCTCTTCAGTGATCATTTGTTAGCACAGTTTTCTGGAAGATCTGCAATTAGATACTTCACGCGCAATGAACATTAACAGTGACAAAGGAAATATCAACATTGAAAACTGGAAAGAAGCTTTCTTAGAAACTTCTTGGTGATGTGTGAATTCATCTCAGAGATTACACTTATGTTTTCGGAGCAGTCCATTAACACTGTCTTTGGGGAACTGAGAAGGGCTTCTTTGGATCACATTGAGGCCTATGCTGATAAAGGCAACTTTCTTCCGTTCAAAACGTGAGAAGAAGCTTTCTGAGAAAACATTCTTTCTGATCTGTGAGTTCATCTCACAGAGTTACAACTCTGCCTCAAGAAGCAGTATTGCTAACACTCTCTTTTTCGGGGAATCTGCCAAGTGATATTTGGGAGCCTATTGCAGCCCATGTGATAAAGAAATATCCTCACATAATAACTAAAGAGAAGCGTTTCTGAGAGAACTGCATTGCAATTGTGAATGCAAACTCACAGAGTTACACGTTTCTCTTCAGTGATCAGTTTGTTAGCACATTTTCTGGAAATCTGCAATGTAGATACTTACAGCGCAATGAAACATTACAGTGACAAGGAATATCCACATATGAAAACTGGAAAGAAGCTTTCTTAGAAACTTCTGGTGATTGTGTGATCATTCACAGCGTTACACTTATGTTTCTGGAGCAGTCCATTAACACTGTCTTTGGGGAATCTGAGAAGGGCTGCTTTGGATCACATTGAGGCCTACGCTGATAAGGGAAATTTCTCTCGTTCAAAACGTGAAAGAAGCTTTCTGAGAACTTCTTTCGATCTGGAGTTCATCTCACAGAGTTACAACTCTGCCTCAAGAAGCAAGTTTGCTAACACTCTTTTCGTGGAATCTGCAAAGTGATATTTTTAGGAGCCTGTTGGGCAATGGATAAAGAAATATCCTCACATAATACACTAGAGAAGCTTTTCTGAAAACTGCATTGAATGTGTGAATGCAACTCACGAGTTACACGTTTCTCTTCAGTGATCAGTTTTTGTTAGCACAGTTTATCTGGAACTGCAATAGATACTTCACACGCAGTGACATTACAGTGACAAAGGAAAAATATCCACAATGAAAACTGGAAGAAGCTTTCTTGAATTTCTTGGTGATGTGTGAATTCATCTCACAGAGTTACACTTATGTTTCGTGGAGCCAGTCCATTAACACTGTCTTTGGAGGAAACTGAGTGGGCTTCTTTGGATCACATTGAGGCCTAACTGATAAAGGAATTTCTTCCGTTCAAAACTGAAGAAGTCTTCTGAGAAACTCTTTTTGATTGTGAGTTCTCTCACAGAGTTACAACCTGCCTCAAGAAGCAGTGCCTAACACTCTTTTCGTGGAATCTGCAAAGTGTATTTGGGAGTCTATTGCCGCCCATGGGTGATAACGCAATCTCACATAATAACTAGAGAAGCTTTCTGAGAAACTGCATTGTCAGTGTGAATGCAACTCACAGAGTTACACGTTTCTCTTCAGTGATCAGTTTGTTATGCACAGTTTTTCTGGAATCTGCAATTAGATACTTCACACGCGCAATGAACATTACAGTGACAAAGGAAATATCCACATATGAAAACTAGAAAGAAGCTTTCTTAGAACTTCTGGTGATGTGTGAATTCATCTCCAAGCGTTACACTTAGTTTCGTGGAGTCAGTTAACCACTGTCTTTGGGAACTGAGAAGGCTTCTTTGGATCACATTGAGGCCTACGCTGATAAAGGAAATTTCTCCGTTCAAAAGTGAAAGAAGCTTTCTGAGAAAACTTTTCTGATCTTGGAGTCATCTCACAGAGTTACAACCTCTGCCTCAAGAACGAAAGTTTGCTAAACACTCTTCTCGTGGAATCTGCAAGTGAATATTTGGAGCCCTGTAGGGCACTGGTGATAAAGGAAATTCCTCACATAATAACTAAAGAGAAGCTTTCTGAGAACTGCATTGAATTGTGAATGCAAACTCACAGAGTTACACGTTTCTCTTCAAGTGACAGTTTTGTTAGCACGTTTTCTGGAAGATCTGCAATTAGATACTCACAGCGCATGAACATTACATCAGTACAAGGAAATATCCACATATGAAACTGGAAAGAAGCTTTCTTAGAAACTTCTTGGTGATGTGTGAATTCATCTCACAGAATTCACTTAGTGTTTCGTGGAAGGCAGTCCATTACACTGTCTTTGGGGGTAAACTGAGAAGGGGCTTCTTTGGATCACATTTGGGCACTAGTTATAAAGGAAATTTCTTCGTTCAAAACGTGGAAAGAACTTTCTGAGAAAACTTCTTTCTGATCTGTGAGTTCATCTCAAGAGTTACAACCTCTGCCTCAAGAAGCAGATTGCTAACACTCTTTTCGTGAATCTGCAAAGTGTATATTTGGGAGTCTATTGCAGCCCATGGTGATAAAGCAATATCCTCACACTAATAACAAGAGAAGCTTACTGAGAAACTGCTTGCCATGTGTGAATGCAACTCACAGGAGTTACACGTTTCTCTCAGTGATCAGTTGTTAGCACAGTTTTCTGGAAATCTGCAATTAGATTACTTCACAGCGCAATGAACATTACAGTGACAAAGGAAATATCCACATATGAAAACTGGAACGAAGTTTCTTAGAAACTTCTTGGTGAATGTGTGAATTCATCTCACAGAGTTACACTTATGTTTCGTGGAGGCCAGTCCATTAACCACTGTCTTTGGGGAAAATGAGAAGGGCTTCTTGGATCCACATTGAGGCCTACCTGATAAGGTAAATTTCATCCGTTCCAAAACGTGAAAAAGAACTTTCTGAGAAACTTCTTTCTGAGATCTGTCAGTCTCACATCTCACAGAGTTACCCTTGCCTCAAGAAGAGTTGCTAACACTCTCGGTGAATCTGCAAGTGATATTTGGGTGAGTCCTATTGCAGCCAGTGTGATAAAGGAAATATCCTCACTAATAACTAAAGAGAAGCTTTCTGAGAAAACTGCGTATGCCATGTGTGAATGAAACTCACAGAGTTACACGTTTCCTTCAGTGATCAGTTTGTTTAGCACGTTTTTCTGGAATCTCAAATTAGATACTTCATCAGCGCAAGAACATTACCGACAAGGAAATATCCACATATGAAAACTGAAAGAAGCTTTCTTAGAAACTCTTGGTGATGTGTGAATTCATCTCACAGAGTTACACTATGTTTCGGGAGCAGTCCTTAAACACTGTCTTGGGGAAAACTGAGAAGGGCTTCTTTGGATCACATTGAGGCTACGCTGATAAAGGGAAATTCATCCGTTCAAAACGTGAAAGAAGCTTCTGAGAAACTTCTTTCTGATCTGTGAGTCATCTCACAGAGTTACAACCTCTGCCTCAAGAAGAAGTTTGCTAACACTCTTCTCGTGGATCTGCAAGTGATATTTCGAGCTCTAGTAGGGGCACATGGTGTGATAAGTGGAAATATCCTCACATAATACTAAAGAGAAGCTTTCTGAGAAAACTGCTTGCCTGTGTGAATCAACTCACAGAGTTACACGTTTCTCTTCAGTGATGCAGTTTGTTGCACAGTTTTCGGAGATCTGCATTAGATACTTCAAAGCCCAATGAACATTACGTGGACAAAGGAAATATACCACAGTTGAAAACTAGAAAGAACTTTCTTAGAAACTTCTGGGTGATGTGTAATTCATCTCACAGAGTTACAACTTATGTTTCGTGGAGCAGTCCATCTAACACTGTCTTTGGGGAAACTGAAGGAGGCTTCTTTGGATTCACATTGAGGCCTAAGCTGATAAAGGAAATTCATCCGTTCAAACGTGAAAGAAGCTTTCTGAGAAACTTCTTTCTGATCTGTGAGTCTTTATCCACAGAGTTACAACCTCTGCTCAAGAAGCAGTTTGCTAACACTCTTTCTCGTGGAATCTGCAAGTGATTATGTGGGGCCTTGAGGGACATTGGTGATAAAGGAAATATCCTCACAAATAAATAACAGAGAAGCTTTCTGAGAAACTGATTTGCCATGTGTTGAAGTGCAACTCACAGAGTTTCACGTTTCTCTTCAGTGATCAGTTTTGTTAGCACATTTTCTGGAAATCTGCAATTAGATACTTTCACAAAGCGCAATGAAACATTACAGTGACAAAGGAAATATTCCACTAGGAAAACTGGGCAAAGAAGCTTTTTAGAAACTTCTTGTGATGTGTGAATTCATCCTCACAGAGTTAACATTTTGTTTCGTGAGCATTCTAACTGTCTTTGGGGAAACCGAGAAGGGCTTTTCTTTGGATCACATTGACGGCCTACGCTGATAAAGGAAATTCTTCCGTTCAAACGTGAAGAAGCTTTCTGAGAAACTTCTTTGATCGTGAGTTCATCTCCACAGAGTTACAACCTCTGCCTCAAGAAGTAAGTTTGCTACACTCTTCGTGGAAATCTGAAAGTGATATTTGGCGCCTGTATGGGCACATGGTGATAAAGGAAATATCCTCACAAGTAAACTAAAGAGGAAGCTTTCTGAGAAACTGCATTGCCATGATGTGTGAATGCAATCCACAGGAGTTACACGTTTCTTTCAGTGATCAGTTTGTTAGCACAGTTTTTCGGAAATCTGCAATTAGATTCTTCACAGCGCAATGAACTTACAGTGACAAGGAAATATCCACTATGAAAACTGGAAAGAAGCTTTTTTCTAGAAACTTCTTGGTGATGTGTGAATTCATCTCACAGATACACGTATTTTCTGGAGGCGTCCATTAACACTGGTTCTTGGGGAACTGAGAAGGGCGTCTTGATCACATTGAGGGCCTAAGCTGATAAGGAAATTTCCATCCGTTCAAAACAAAGAGAAGCTTTCTGAGAAACTCTTTTGATCTGTGAGTTCATACTCACAGAGTTACAACTCTGCCTCAAGAAGCAGTTGCTAACACTTCTTTCGTGGAATCTGGCAATATTTGGGAGCCTATGCAGCCCTGGTGATAAAGAAATAATCCTACATATAACTAAAGAGAAGCTTTCTGAGAAACTGCAATGCAATGTGTGAATGCAAACTCACAAGATGTTTACCGTTTCTCTTCAGTGATCAGTTGTGTTAGCACAGTTTTCTGGAAGTATCTGCAATTAGATACTTCACAGCGCAATGAAATTACAGTGAAAAGGAAATATCCACAGTATGAACAACTGGAAAGAAGCTTTTTAGAAACTTCTTGGTGATGTGTGAATTCATCTCACAGAGTTACACTTATTTTTCGTGGAGCGTCCATTAACACTGTCTTTGGGGAAACTGAGAAGGGCTTCTTTGGATCACATTGAGGCCTACGCTGATAATATGGAATTTCTTCGTTCAAAACGTGAAAGAAGCTTCTGAGAACCTTCTTCTGATCTTGAGTTCCTCTCACAGAGTTACAACCTCTGCCTCAAAGAAGTTTGCACCGCTTCTCGTGGAATCTGCAAAGTGATTTGTTTGGGAGGGCGAAATGAGGGGCACATGGTGATTAAAGGAAATATCCATCACATAATAACTAAAGAGAAAGCTTTTGAGAAAAACTGCATTGCATGTGTGAATCAACTCACAGATACCACGTTTCTCTCAGTGATCAGTTGTTAGCACAGTTTTCTGGAGATCTGCAATTAATACTTCACACAGCGCAATGAACATTACAGTCACAAAGGAAATATCCACATATGAAACTGGAAAGAAGCTTCTTAGAAACTTCTTGGTGATGTGTGAATTCACATCTCAATCTCACAGATCCCTTATTGTCTGAGCATCCATAACACTGTCGTTGGGAAAACTGAGAATGGGCTTCTTTGATCACATTGAGGCCTACACTGATAAAGAAATTTCTTCCGTTCAAACGTGAAAGAAGCTTCTGAGAAACTTCTTTCTGATCTGTTGAGTTCATCTCACAGAGTTACACAACTCTGCCTCAAAAGCAGTTGCTACACTCTTTTCGTGGAATCTGCAAGTGATATTGGGAGCCTATGGCAGCCCATGGTGATAAAGGCAAATATCCTCACATAATAACAAGAGAAGCTTTCTGAGAAACTGCTGCCATGTGTGAATGCAACTCACAAGGTTACACGTTCTCTCATGTGATCAGTTTGTTAGCACAGTTTTTCTGGAAATCTGCAATTAGATACTTCACAAGCGCAATGAACATTACAGTGACAAAGGAAATATCCACATATGAAAACTGGAAGAAGCTTCTTAGAAAACTTCTTGGTGATGTGTGAATTCATCTCACAGAAGTTACACTTATGTTTCGGAGCAGTCCATTAACACTGTCTTGGGGAAACTGAGAAGGGCTTCTTTGGATACACATTGGGGCCTACGCTGATAAAGGAAATTTCTCCGTTCAAAACGTGAAAGAAGCTTTCTGAGAAACTTCTTTCTGATCTGTGAGTTCATCTCAACGAGTTACAACTCTCTGCCTCAAGAGACAGTTTGCTAACACTTTTTGTGGAATTGCAAGTGATATTTGGGAGCTATTAGGCACATGGTTGATAAAGAAATATCCTCACATAACTAACAGAGAAGCTTTCGGAGAACGCTATTGCAGTGTGAATGCAACCACAGAGTTACACGTTTCTCTTCATTGATCAGTTGTAGCATGTTTTCTGGAGATCTGCAATTTTTTTAAAGATACTTCCCGCAGCATATACCATTACAGTGACAAAGGATTATCCCATATGAAAACGAAGAAGCTTTCTTAAGAAACTTCTTGGTGAGGTGGTGAATCATCTCACAGAGTTACACTTATTCGTGGAGGCAGTTCCATTAACACTATGTCTTTGGAAACTGAGATAGGGCTCTTTGGATCACATTGAGGCCTAGGCTGATAAGGAAATTCTTCCGTTCAAAAACGTGAAAGAAGCTTTCTCGGAGAAACTTCTTTCTGATTGTGAGTTCATCTCACAAGTTACAACAACCTCTGCCTCAAGAAGAAGAGTTGCGTAACACTCTTTCGTGGAACTGCAAATGTGATATTTTGAGCCTGTGGGGCCACATGGTGATAAAGGAATATATCTCACATAATAACTAAAGAGAAGCTTTCTGAAAACTGCATTGCCATGGTTGAATGCACTCACAGAGTTACCGTTATTCTCTTCAGTGATCAGTTTTGTTAGCACATTTTTCTGGAAGATCTGCAATTAGATACTTCATAGCGCATGACATTACGAGTGACAAAGGAAATATACCACAGTTAAAAACGTAGAAAGAAGCTTTCTTAGAAAACTCTGGGTGATGTGTGAATTCATCTCACGAGTTACACTTATGTTCGTCGTAGCAGTCCATTAACACTGTCTTTGGGAACTGAGAGGGTTGCTTTGATCACATTGAGGCCTACGCGTTAAAAAGGAAATTTCATCCGTTCACAAACCTGTGAAAGAAGCTTTCTGAGAAACTCTTTCTGATCTGTGGTTCATCTCACAGAGTTCAACCTCTGCCCTCAAGAAGAAGTTGCTAACACTCTTCTCGTGGAAATCTGCAAAGTGATATTGGAGCCTTGGGGCCACACTGGGTGATAAGGAAATATTCCCCACATAATAACTAAAGAGAAGCTTTCTGAGAAACGATTGCCATGTGAAGCACTCACAAGAGTTACACGTTTTCTCTTCAGTGTATCAGTTTGTTAGCACAGTTTTCTGGAGATCTGCAATTAGATACTCACAGACGCAATGAACATTACAGTGACACAGGAAATATCCACATATTAAACTGGAAAGAAGCTTTCTTAGAACTTCTTGGTGATGGTGTGAATTCATCTCACAGAGTTACACTTATGTTTCGTGGAGCAGTCCATTAACACTGTCTTTGGAAGACTGAGAAGGCTTCTTTGGATCACATTGAGGCCTACGCTGATTATAAAGGAAATTTCAACATCTTCCGTTAAAACGTGAAAAAGCTTTTTGAGAAACTTCTTTCGATCTGTGAGTTCATCCTCACAGAGTTACAAACTCTGCCTCAAGAAGACAGTTTGCTACACTCTTTTCGTGGAATCTGCAAAGTGATATTTGGAGTCTATTGGGGCCGCCATGGTGATAAGGAATATCCTCACATAATAACTAAGAGAAAGCTTTCTGAGGAGAAACTTGCACATTGTCATGTGTGAATGCAAACTCACAGAGTTACAACAGTTTCTCTCAGTGATCAGTTTGTTGCACAGTTTTCTGGAATTCGCAATTAGATACTTCACAGCGCATGAAACATTACAAGTGACAAAGGAATACCACAGATGAAAACTGGAAAGAAGCTTTCTTAGAAACTTCTTGGTGATGTGTGCATTCATCTCACAGAGTTACACTTATGTTTCGTGGAGCAGTCCATTACACTGTCTTTGGGGAAACTGAGAAGGGCTTACTTTGGATCACATTGAAGCCTACGCTGAATGAATTTAGGAAATTTCTTTCCGTTCAAAAACGTGAAAGAAGCTTTCTGAGAACTTCTTTCTGATTCTGTGATTCATCTCACAGAGTTACAACCTCTGGCCTCAGAAGAATTTGCTAACACTCTTTCTTGTGAATCTGCCAAAGTGGATATTTGGAGCCTGTAGGGCAACTGGTGATTACAGGAAAATTCCTCACATAATAACTAAGAGAGCTTTCTGAGAAGACTGCATTGGCCATGTGTGAATGCAACTCACAGAGTTACCACGTTTCTCTTCAGTGATCAGTTTTTAGCACATTTTCTGGAATCTGCAATGATACTTCACAGCGCAATGAACATTACAGTGACAAAGGAAATATCCACATATGAAAACTGGAAGAAGCTTTCTTAGAAACTTCTGGTGATGTGTGGAATTCATCTCACGGAGTTACACTTATGTTTCGTGGAGCAGTCCATTAACACTGTCTTTGGGAATCTGAGAAGGGCTTCTTTGGATCACATGAGGGCCTAATCTGATAAAGGAAATTTCTCCGTTCAAAACGTGAAAGAAGCTTTCTGGAAACTTCTTTCTGATCTGTGAGTTCACTCACAGAGTTACAACTCTGGTGCCTCAGAATCAGTTTGCTAACACTCTTTCGTGGAATCGCAAGTGATATTGGGAGCCTATTGCAGCCATGTGTGAATAAAGGAAATATCCTCACATAATACTAAAGAGAAGCTTTCTGAAACTGCATTGCCATGTGAGAATGCAACTCACAGGTAGTTACACGTTTCTCTTCAGTGATCAGTTGTTAGCACAGTTTTCTGGGATCTGCAACTTAAGATACTTCATACGCGCAAATGAACATTACAGTGACAAAGGAAATATCCAAAGTTGAAACTTGAGTAAGAGCTTCTTAGAAACTTCTTGGTTGATGTGTGAATTCATTCTCACAGAAGGTTACACTTAGTTTCGTGGAGCAGTCCATTAACACTGTCTTTGGGGAAAACTGAGAAGGGCTTCTTGGATCACATTGAGGCCTAACGCTGATAAAGGAAATTTCTCGTTCAAAAGCTGAAAGAAGCTTTCTGAGAAACTTCTTTCTGATCTGTGAGTTCATCTCACAGAGTTACAAACCTCTGCCTCAAGAAGAAGTTTGCTAACACTCTTCGTGGAATCTGCAAAGTGATTTTCGGGAGCCCTAGGGTACATGGTGATAAGGAAATATCCTCACATAATAACTAAGAGAAGCTTTCTTAGAAACTGCATGCCATGTGTGAATGCAACCTCAAAGAGTTACACGTTTCTCTTCAGTGATCAGTTTTGTTAGCACAGTTTTCTGGAAATCTGCAATTAGTACTTCAACAGCGCAAGAACATTACCGTGACAAAGGAAATATCCACAGTATGAAAACTTGAAAGAAGCTTATTCTATAAACTGTCTGGTATGTGTGAATTCATCTCACAAGAATACACTTTGTTTCGTGGATCAGCGTCCATTAACACTGTCTTTGGGGAACTGAGAAGGCTTCTTTGGATCACATTGGGGCCTAAGCTGATAAGGAAATATTCTTCTTCCGTTCAAACGTGAAAGAAGCTTTCTGAAGAAACTTCTTTCTGATCTGTGAGTTCATCTCACAGATTACAACCTCTGCCTCAAGAAGACAGTGCTAACACTCTTTTCGTGGATCTCAAGTGATTTTGGGAGCCTATTGAGCCATGGTGATAAAGGAAATATCCTCACATAATAACTAAGAGAAGCTTTCTGAGAAACTGGCATTGCCAGTGTGAATGCAACTCACAGAGTTACACGTTTCCTCTTCAGTGATCAGTTTGTTAGCACAGTTTGCTGGAATCTGCAATTAGATATTACTGTCACAGTCGCAATGAACATTACAGGTGACAAAGGAAATATCCACATAATGAAAACTGGAAAGAAGCTTTCTTAGAAACTTCTTGGTGATGTTGCCTCATTCTCACAGTTACACTTATTTTCGTGGAGCAGTCCATTAACACTGTCTTTGGGGAATCGAGAGGGCTTCTTTGGATCACATTGAGGCCTACGCTGATAAAGGAAATTTCTTCCGTTCAAAACGTGAAAGAAGCTTTCTGAGAGAAACTCTATTCTGATTTGAGTTCATCTCACAGAGTTACAACCTCTGCCTCAAGAAGCAAGTTGCTAAACTCTCTGTGGGAATCTGCAAAGTGTATTTTTGGAGCCTTATGGGCACATGGTGATAAGGAAAATATCCTCACATAATAACTAAGAGAAGCTTTCTGAGAAACTGCATGATATGGTGTGAATGCAACTCACAGAGTACACGTTTTCTCTTCAGTGATCAGTTTTGTTAGCACAGTTTTCTGGAATCTGCAAATTAGATACTTCCCATCGCAATGAACATTACCGTGGACAAAGGAAATATCCACAGATGAGAAAACTAGAAAGAAAGCCTTTCTAAGAAATTCTTGGTGATGTGTGTGAATTCATTCTCAGCAGAAGTTTACACTTATGTTGTCTGGAGCAGTCCATTAACATGTCTTTGGGGAAACTGAGAAGGGCTTCTTTGGATCACATTGAGGCCTAAGCTGATAAAGGAAATTTCTTCCGTTCAAAAACGTGAAAGAAGCTTCTGAGAAACTTCTTTTGATCTGTTAGTTCTCTCACAGAGTTACACACTCTGCCTCAAGAAGCAGATTTGCTAACACTCTTTTCGTGGAACTGCAAAGTGATATTTGGGCGTCTATTGCAGCCCATGGTGTAAAGCAAATATCCTCACTAATAACTAAAGGGAGAAGCTTTCTGAGAAACTGCATGTCATATGTGAATTGCAACTCACAGAGTTACACTGCCTTCAGTGATCATTTGTTAGCACAGTTTTCTGGAAATCTGCAATAGTACTCTCACATCGCAATGAACATTACAGTGCAAAGGAAAGTATCCACATATAAACTGGAAAGAGCTTTCTTAGAAAACTTCTCTGGTGATGTGTGAATCATCTCACAGGAGTTACCTTATGTTTCGTGGAGCAGTCCATTAACACTGTCTTTGGGGAAACTGAGAAGGGCTTCTTTGGATCACATTGAGGCCTACGCTGATAAAGGAAATTTCTTCTCCGTTCAAAACGTGAAAGGAAGCTTCGAGAAACTTCTTTCTGTCTGTGAGTTCATCTCACAGAGTTACAACCTCTGCCTCAAGAAAGTTTGCTAACACTCTTTGTCGTGAATTCTGCAAGTGATATTTTGGAGGCCTATAGGGGCACATGGGATAAAGGAAAATCCTCACATAATAAGAAAGAAAGCTTTCTGAGAAACTGCATTGCCATATGTGTGAATGCAACTCACAGAGTACAACGTTTCTCTCAGTGATCAGTTGTTTGCACAGTTTTCTGGAAGATCTGCAATTAGATACTTCACAGCGCAATGAACATTACAGGTCAAAGAAATATCCACATATGAAAAACTGGAAAGAAGCTTTCTTAGAAACTTCTTGGTGATGTGTGAATTCATCTCACAGAATTCACTTTTGTTTTCGTGGAGCAGGTCCAGTTAACATGTCTTTGGGAACTGAGAAGGGCTTCTTTGGATCCCATTGAGCCTAGCTGATAAGGAATTTTCTTCCGTTCAAAACGTGAAAGAAGCTTTCTGAGAAACTTCTTTCTGATCTGTGAGTTCATCTCAGAGGTTACAAAACTCTGCCTCAGAAGCAAATGGCTAACACTCTTTTCGTGGAATCTGCAAGTGATATTTGGGAGTCCTTTTGCGCAGCCATGGTGATAAAGCAAATATCCTCACATAATAACTAAAGAAAGAGAAGCTTTTGAGAAACTGCATTGCCATGTGTGAATGCAACTCACAGAGTTACACGTTTCTCTTCAGTGATCAGTTTTTAGCACAGTTTTCTGGAAATCTGCAATTAGATACTTTCACAGCGCAATGAACATTACAGTGGCACAAGGAAATATCCAACTTGAAAACTGGAAAGAAGCTTTTCTTAGAAACTTCTGGTGATGTGTGAATTCATCTCACAGAGTTTACACTTATGTTTCGTGGAGCAGTCCATTAAACACTGTCTTTGGGGAAACCGAGAAGGCTTTTTGGATCAATTGAGGCCACGCTGATAAAGGAAATTTCATCCGTTCAAAACGTGAAAGAGCTTTCTGAGAAACTTCTTTCTGATCTGTGAGTTCATCTCACGAGTACACCTCTGCCCTCAAGAAGCAGTTGCTAACACTTTTCGTGGAATCTGCAAAGTGATATTTGGGAGCTCTATTGGAGCCCATGGTGATAAAGGAAATATCCTCACATAATAACCTAAAGAGAAGCTTTCTGAGAAACTGGATTGGCCATTTGGAATGCAACTCACAGAGTTACACGTTTCTCTTCACGTGATCAGTTTGTTAGCAGAGTTTTCTGGAAATCTGCAATTAGATTCTTCACGCGCAATGAAACCTTTACAGTGACAAAGAAATAACTCACATGAAAAACTGGAAAGAAGCTTTCTTAGAAACTTCTTGGTGATGTGTGAATTCATCTCACAGGTTACACTTATGTTCGTTGAGCAGTCCATTAACACTGTCTTTGGGGAACTGAAGAAGGGCTCTTTTGGATCACATTGAGGCCTACGCTGAAAGGAAATTTCTTCCGTTCAAAAACGTGAAAGAACTGCTTTGAGAAACTTCTTTTGATCTGTGAGTTCATCTCACAGAGTTACAACCTCTGCCTCAAGAAGAAGTTTGCTAACACTTTCTCGTGGATCTGCAAAGTGATATTTTGGAGCCTGTAGGGCACATGGTGATAAAGGAAATATCCTCACATAATAACTAAAGAGAAGCTTTCTGAAAACTGCATTGCCATGTGTGAATGCAACTCACAGAGTTACAGTTCCTTCAGTGATCATTTGTTAGCACAGTTTTCTGGAGATCTGCAAATTAGATACTCACATCGCAATGAACATTACAGTGACAAAGGAAATATCCACCATATGAAAACTAGAAAGAAGCTTTCTTAGAAACTTCTTGGTGATTGTGTGAATCATCTCACAGAGTACACTTATGTTTCGTGGAGCAGTCCATTAACACTGTCTTGAGGGAAACTGAGACGTGCCTTGGATCACATGGGGCCTAATCTGATAAAGGAAATTTCTTCCGTTCAAAACGTAAAGAAGCTTCTGAGAAACTTCTTTCTGATCTGTGAGTTCATCTCACAGAGTTACAACCTCTGCCTCAAGAAGAAGTTTGCTAACACTCTTTTGTGGGAATCGGCAAATGTGATATTTGGAGCTACTGCCCATGGTGATAAAGAAATTCCTCACATATAACTAAAGAGAGCTTTCTGAAAACTGCATTTGCATGTTGAATGCAACTCACAGAGTTACACGTTTCTCTTCAGTGATCAGTTTGTTAGCACAGTTGTTTTCTGAATCTGCAATTAGATACCTCACAGCGCAATGAACATACAGTTGACAAAGGAAATATCCACATATAAACTGAGAAGAAGCTTTCTTAGAAACTTCTTGGTGATGTGTGAATTCTCTCACAAGAGTTACACTTATGTTTCGTGGAGCAGTCCATTAACACTGTCTTTGGGGAAACTGAGAAGTTGCTCTTTGGATCAACATTGAGGCCTACGCTGATAAGGAAATTTCATCCGTTCAAAAACGTGAAAGAAGCTTTCTGAGAAACTTCTTCTGATTGTGAGTTACATCTCACAGAGTTACAATACCTCTGCCTCAAGAAGCAAGTTGCTAATCACGCTTCTGTGGAATCTGCCAAAGTGATATTTTGGAGCCTTGGGGCCCTGGTTGATAAAGGAAATATCCTCACATATAACTAAAGAGAAAGCTTTCTGGAGAAACTTGCATTTGTCCATGTGTGAATGCAACTCTAGAGTTACACGTTTCTCTTCAGTGATCAGTTTGTTAGACACAGTTTTCTTGGAATCTGCAATTAGATACTTCACAGCCGCAATGAACATTACAGTGACCAAAGGAAAATATCCACATATGAAAAACTGGAACGAAGCTTCTTAGAACTTTCTTGGTTGATGTGTGAACTTCATCTCACAGAATTACACTTATTTTTCGTGGAGGCAGTCCAATTAACACTGTCTTTGGGGAATGAAGAAGGGCTTCTTTGGATCACATGAGGGCCTACGCTGATAAAGGAAATTTCTCCGTTCAAAACGTGAAGAAGCTTTCTGAGAAACTTCTTTTCTGATCTGTGAGTCATCTCACAGAGTTACAACCTCTGCCTCAAGAGAAGTTTGCTAACACTCTTCTCGTGGAATCTGCAAAGTGATTTGGGAGCCTGTAGGGGCATGGTGATAAAGGAAATATCCTCACATTAATAACTAAAGAGAAGCTTTCTGAGAAACTGCATTGCCATGATGGTGAATGAAACTCACAGAGTTACACGTTTCTCTTACAGTGATCAGTTTGTTAGCACAGTTTCTGGAATCTGCAATTAGATACTCACAGCGCAAATGAAATTACAGACAAAGGAAAGTATCCACATATGAAACTGGAAGAAGCTTTCTTTAGAAACTTCTTGGTGATGTGTGAATGTCATTCCACAGAGTTACATTATGTTTCGTGGAGCAGTCCTTAACACTGTCTTGGGGAAACTGAAGAGGCTCTTGGATCCCATTGAGGCCTACAGCTGATAAAGGAAATTCTTACCGTTCAAAACGTGAAAGAAGCTTTCTGAGAAACTTCTTTCTGATCTGTGAGTTCATCTCACGAGTTAAAACCTCTGCGCTCAAGAGCAGTATTGGCTAACTACACTCTTTCGTGGATCTGCAAAGTGAATTTGGAGGTCTATGCACCATGGTGATATAAACATATTTCCTCACATAATATACTAAGAGAAGGTGTCTGAGAAACTGCATTGTCATGTGTGAATGCCAACTCACAGAGTTACACACGTTTCTCTTCATGATCAGTTTTTAGCACAGTTTTCTGGAAATCTGCCAATTAGATATCTTCACCAACGCAAAGAACATTACAGTGACAAAGGAAATATCCACAGTATGAAAAACTAGAAAGAAGCTTTCTTAGAAACCTTAAGTGATGTGTTAATTCATCTCACGAGTTACACTTATGTTCTCGTGGAGCGCAGTCCATTACACTGTCTTTGGGGAAACTGAGAAGGGCTTCTTTGGATCACATGGAGCCTACGTGATAAAGGAAATTTCTTCCGTTTCAAAAACTTGAAAGAACGCTTTCTGAGAACTTCTTTCTGTATCTGTGAGTTTCATCTCACAGAGTTACAACCTCTGCCTCAAGAAGAAAGTTTGCTAACACTCTCTGTGGAATCTGCAAAGTGATATTTGGAGCCTGTAGGGGCACATGGTGATAAAGGAAATATCCTCACATAAACTAAAGAGAAGCTTTAGAGAAACTGCATTGCATGTGTGAATGCAACTCACAGAGTTACACGTTTTCTCTCAGTGATCAGTTTGTTAGCACAATTTCTGGAGATCTGCAATTAGATACATCACAGCGCAATGAACATTACAGTGACAAAGGAAAGATCCACAGTATGAAAACTAGAAAAGAAGCTTTCTTAGAAACTTCTGTATGTGTGATTATTCATCTCACAGAGTTACACTTATGTTTCGTGGAGCAGTCATTAAACACTGTCTTTGGGGAACTGAAGAAGGGCTCTTTGGATCACATTGAGAGCCTACGCTGATAAAGGAAATTTCATCCGTTCAAAACTGTGAAAGAGCTTCTGAGAAACTTCTTTCTGATCTGTGAGTTCATCTCAGAGTTACAAACCTTCCTCAAGAAGAGTTTGTAAACACTCTTTCGTGGAATCTGCATATATTTTGGAGCTGGCTTGGGGCACATAGTGGATAAAAGAAATACTCTCAATATAACTAAAGAGAAGCTTTCTGAGGAAACTGCATGTGCATGTGTAATGCAACTCACAGAGTTACACGTTTCTCTTCAGTGATCAGTTGTTAGCACAGTTCTGGAAATCTGCAATTAGATACTTCATAGCGCAATGAACATACAGTGACAAAGGAAATATCCAAGTGTGAAAACTAGAAAGAAGCTTTCTTAGAAACTTCTTGATATGATGTGTGAATTCATCTCACAGAGTTACCTTCTGTTCGTTGAGCAGTCCACTTACACTGTTTCTTTGGGGAACTGAGGAAGGGCCTTGGATCAACAGTTGAGGCCTACGCTGTTAAAGGGAAAATTTCATCCTCTAACAAACTGATCACTGAAGAGAAACGTGTATCTCTGTGAGTTGCATTCACACATGACAATGCAGTTTCCCAGAAAGCTTCTCTTTAGTTATTATGTGAGGATATTTGCCTTATCACCATGGGCTGCAATAGACTCCCAAATATCACTTTGCAGATTCCACGAAAAGAGTGTTAGCAATCGGCTTCTTGAGGCAGAGTTTGTAACTCTGTGATGAACTCACAGATCAGAAAAGTTTCTCAGAAAGCTTCTTTCACGTTTTGAACGGAAGAAATTTCCTTTATCAGCTTAGGCCCAATGTGATCCAAAGAAGCCCTTCTCAGTTTCCCCAAAGACAGTGTTAATGGACTGCTCCACGAAACATAAGTGTAATTCTGTGAGATGAATTCACATCACCATGAAGTTTTAAGAAAGCTTCTTTCCAGTTTTCATATGTGGATATTTCCTTTGTGACTGAATGTTCATTGCGCTGTGAAGTATCTAATTGCAGATCTCCAGAAAACTGTGCTAACAAACTGATCACTGAAGAGAAACGTGTAACTCTGTGAGTTGCATTCACACATGGCAATGCAGTTTCTCAGAAAGCTTCTCTTTAGTTATTATGTGAGGATATTTCCTTTATCACCATGTGCCCCTACAGGCTCCAAATATCACTTTGCAGATTCCACGAGAAGAGTGTTAGCAAACTTCTTCTTGAGGCAGAGGTTGTAACTCTGTGAGATGAACTCACAGATCAGAAAGAAGTTTCTCAGAAAGCTTCTTTCACGTTTTGAACGGAAGAAATTTCCTTTATCAGCGTAGGCCTCAATGTGATCCAAAGAAGCCCTTCTCAGTTTCCCCAAAGACAGTGTTAATGGACTGCTCCACGAAACATAAATGTAACTCTGTGAGATGAATTCACACATTACCAAGAAGTTTCTAAGAAAGCTTCTTTCTATTTTTCATCTGTGGATATGTCCTTTGTCAATGTAAGTTCATTGCGCTGTGAAGTATCTAATTGCAGATTTCCAGAAAACTGTGCTAACAAACTGATCACTGAAGAGAAACGTGTAACTCTGTGAGTTGCATTCACACATGACAATGCAGTTTCTCAGAAAGCTTCTCTTTAGTTATTATGTGAGGATATTTGCTTTATCACCATGGGCTGCAATAGACTCCCAAATATCACTTTGCAGATTCCACGAAAAGAGTGTTAGCAATCTGCTTCTTGAGGCAGAGTTTGTAACTCTGTGAGATGAACTCACAGATCAGAAAGAAGTTTCTCAGAAAGCTTCTTTCACGTTTTGAACGGAAGAAATTTCCTTTATCAGCTTAGGCCCAATGTGATCCAAAGAAGCCCTTCTCAGTTTCCCCAAAGACAGTGTTAATGGACTGCTCCACGAAACATAAGTGTAACTCTGTGAGATGAATTCACACATCACCAAGAAGTTTCTAAGAAAGCTTCTTTCCAGTTTTCATGTGGATATTTCCTTTGTCACTGTAATGTTCATTGCGCTGTGAAGTATCTAATTGCAGATCTCCAGAAAACTGTGCTAACAAACTGATCACTGAAGAGAAACGGTAACTCTGTGAGTTGCATTCACACATGAGCAATGCAAGTTTCTCAGAAAGCTTCTCTTTAAGTTATTATGTGAGGATATTTCCTTTATCACCATGTGCCCCTACAGGCTCCAAAATATCACTTTGCAGATTCCACGAGAAGAGTGTTAGCAAACTTCTTCTTGAGGCAGAGGTTGTAACTCTGTGAGATGAACTCACAGATCAGAAAGAAGTTTCTCAGAAAGCTTCTTTCACGTTTTGAAACGGAAGAAATTTCACTTATCAGCGTAGGCCTCAATGTGATCCAAAGAAGCCTTCTCAGTTTCCCCAAAGACAGTGTTAATGGACTGCTCCACGAACATAAGTGTAACTCTGTGAGATGAATTCACACATCACCAAGAAGTTTCTAAGAAAGCTTCTTTCCAGTTTTCATATGTGGATATTTCCTTGCTGCACTGTAATGTTCATTGCGCTGTGAAGTATCTAATTGCAGATTTCCAGAAAACTGTGCTAACAAACTGATCACTGAAGAGAAACGTGTAACTCTGTGAGTTGCATTCACACATGGACAATGCAGTTTCTCAGAAAGCTTCTCTTTAGTTATTATGTGAGGATATTTCCTTTATCACCATGTGCCCATACAGGCTCCAAAATATCACTTTGCAGATTCCACGAGAAGAGTGTTAGCAAACTTCTTCTTGAGGCAGAGGTTGTAACTCTGTGAGATGAACTCACAGATCAGAAAGAAAGTTTCTCAGAAAGCTTCTTTCACGTTTTGAACGGAAGAAATTTCCTTTATCAGCTTAGGCCTCAATGTGATCCAAGAAAGCCCTTCTCAGTTTCCCCAAAGACAGTGTTAATGGACTGCTCCACGAAACATAGTGTAACTCTGTGAGATGAATTCACACATCACCAAGAAGTTTCTAAGAAAGCTTCTTTCCAGTTTTCATATGTGGATATTTCCTTTGTCGACTGTAATGTTCATTGCGCTAGTGAAGTATCTAATTGCAGATCTCCAGAAAACTGTGCTAACAAACTGATCACTGAAGAGAAACGTGTAACTCTGTGAGTTGCATTCACACATGGCAATGCAGTTTTCTCAGAAAGCTTCTCTTTAGTTATTATGTGAGGATATTTCCTTTATCACCATGTGCCCCTACAGGCTCCAAAATATCACTTTGCAGATTCCACGAGAAGAGTGTTAGCAAACTTCTTCTTGAGGCAGAGTTTGTAACTCTGTGAGATGAACTCACAGATCAGAAAGAAGTTTCTCAGAAAGCTTCTTTCACGTTTTGAACGGATGAAATGTCCTTTATCAGCGTAGGCCTCAATGTGATCCAAAGAAGCCCTTCTCAGTTTCCCCAAAGACAGTGTTAATGGACTGCTCCACGAAAAATAAGTGTAACTCTGTGAGATGAATTCACACATCACCAAGAAGTTTCTAAGAAAGCTTCTTTCCAGTTTTCATATGTGGATATTTCCTTTGTCACTGTAATGTTCATTGCGCTGTGAAGTATCTAATTGCAGATTTCCAGAAAACTGTGCTAACAAACTGATCACTGAAGAGAAACGTGTAACTCTGTGAGTTGCATTCACACATGCAATGCAGTTTCTCAGAAAAGCTTCTCTTTAGTTATTATGTGAGGATATTTGCTTTATCACCATGGCTGCCCTACAGGCTCCCAAATATCACTTTGCAGATTCCACGAAAAGAGTGTTAGCAATCTTCTTCTTGAGGCAGAGTTTGTAACTCTGTGAGATGAACTCACAGATCAGAAAGAAGTTTCTCAGAAAGCTTCTTTCACGTTTTGAACGGAAGAAATTTCCTTTATCAGCGTAGGCCTCAATGTGATCCAAAGAGCCCTTCTCAGTTTCCCCAAAGACAGTGTTAATGGACTGCTCCACGAAACATAAGTGTAACTCTGTGAGATGAATTCACACATCACCAAGAAGTTTCTAAGAAAGCTTCTTCCAGTTTCATATGTGGATATTTCCTTTGTCACTGTAATGTTCATTGCGCTGTGAAGTATCTAATTGCAGATCTCCAGAAAACTGTGCTAACAAACTGATCACTGAAGAGAAACGTGTAACTCTGTGAGTTGCATTCACACATGGCAATGCAGTTTCTCAGAAAGCTTCTCTTTAGTTATTATGTGAGGATATTTCCTTTATCACCATGTGCCCCTATAGGCTCCCAAATATCACTTTGCAGATTCCACGAGAGAGTGTTAGCAAACTTCTTCTTGAGGCAGAGTTTGTAACTCTGTGAGATGAACTCACAGATCAGAAAGAAGTTTCTCAGAAAGCTTCTTTCACGTTTTGAACGGAAGAAATTTCCTTATCAGCGTAGGCCTCAATGTGATCCAAAGAAGCCCTTCTCAGTTTCCCCAAAGACAGTGTTAATGGACTGCTCCACGAAACATAAGTGTAACTCTGTGAGATGAATTCACACATCACCAAGAAGTTTCTAAGAAAGCTTCTTTCCAGTTTTCATATGTGGATATTTCCTTTGTCACTGTAGTGTTCATTGCGCTGTGAAGTATCTAATTGCAGATTTCCAAAAAACTGTGCTAACAAACTGATCACTGAAAAGAAACGTGTAACTCTGTGAGTTGAATTCACACATGACAATGCAGTTTCTCAGAAAGCTTCTCTTTAGTTATTATGTGAGGATATTTGCTTTATCACCATGGGCTGCAATAGACTCCCAAATATCACTTTGCAGATTCCACGAAAAGAGTGTTAGCAAATCTGCTTCTTGAGGCAGAGTTTGTAACTCTGTGAGATGAACTCACAGATCAGAAAGAAGTTTCTCAGAAAGCTTCTTTCACGTTTGAACGGAAGAAATTTCCTTTATCAGCTTAGGCCTCAATGTGATCCAAAGAAGCCCTTCTCAGTTTCCCCAAAGACAGTGTTAATGGACTGCTCCACGAAACATAAGTGTAACTCTGTGAGATGAATTCACACATCACCAAGAAGTTTCTAAGAAAGCTTCTTTCCAGTTTTCATATGTGGATATTTCCTTTGTCACTGTAATGTTCATTGCGCTGTGAAGTATCTAATTGCAGATCTCCAGAAAACTGTGCTAACAAACTGATCACTGAAGAGAAACGTGTAACTCTGTGAGTTGCATTCACACATGGCAATGCAGTTTCTCAGAAAGCTTCTCTTTAGTTATTATGTGAGGATATTTCCTTTATCACCATGGGCCCCTACAGGCTCCAAAATATCACTTGCAGATTCCACGAGAAGAGTGTTAGCAAACTTCTTCTTGAGGCAGGAGGTTGTAACTCTGTGAAATGAACTCACAGATCAGAAAGAAGTTTCTCAGAAAGCTTCTTTCACGTTTTGAACGGAAGAAATTTCCTTTATCAGCATAGGCCTCAATGTGATCCAAAGAAGCCCTTCTCAGTTCCCCCAAAGACAGTGTTAATGGACTGCTCCACGAAACATAAGTGTAACTCTGTGAGATGAATTCACACATCACCAAGAAGTTTCTAAGAAAGCTTCTTTCCAGTTTTCATATGTGGATATTTCCTTTGTCACTGTAATGTTCATTGCGCTGTGAAGTATCTAATTGCAGATCTCCAGAAAACTGTGCTAACAAACTGATCACTGAAGAGAACGTGTAACTCTGTGAGTTGCATTCACACATGAGCATGCAGTTTCTCAGAAAGCTTCTCTTTAGTTATTATGTGAGGATATTTCCTTTATCACCATGTGCCCTGCAATAGACTCCAAAATATCACTTTGCAGATTCCACGAGAAGAGTGTTAGCAAACTTCTTCTTGAGGCAGAGTTTGTAACTCTGTGAGATGACTCACAGATCAGAAAGAAGTTTCTCAGAAAGCTTCTTTCACGTTTGAACGGAAGAAATTTCCTTTATCAGCTTAGGCCTCAATGTGATCCAAAGAAGCCCTTCTCAGTTTCCCCAAAGACAGTGTTAATGGACTGCTCCACGAAACATAAGTGTAACTCTGTGAGATGAATTCACACATCACCAAGAAGTTTCTAAGAAAGCTTCTTTCCAGTTTTCATATGTGGATATTTCCTTTGTCACTGTAATGTTCATTGCGCTGTGAAGTATCTAATTGCAGATTTCCAGAAAACTGTGCTAACAAACTGATCACTGAAGAGAAACGTGTAACTCTGTGAGTTGCATTCACACATGACAATGCAGTTTCTCAAAAGCTTCTCTTTAGTTATTATGTGAGGATATTTGCTTTATCACCATGGGCTGCATACAGACTCCCAAATATCACTTTGCAGATTCCACGAAAAGAGTGTTAGCAATCTGCTTCTTGAATCAGAGTTTGTAACTCTGTGAGATGAACTCACAGATCAGGAAGAAGTTTCTCAGAAAGCTTCTTTCACGTTTTGAACGGAAGAAATTTCCTTTATCAGCTTAGGCCTCAATATGATCCAAAGAATCCCTTCTCAGTTTCCCCAAAGACAGTGTTAATGGACTGCTCCACGAAACATAAGTGTAACTCTGTGAGATGAATTCACACATCACCAAGAAGTTTCTAAGAAAGCTTCTTTCCAGTTTTCATATGTGGATATTTCCTTTGTCACTGTAATGTTCATTGCGCTGTGAAGTATCTAATTGCAGATCTCCAGAAAACTGTGCTAACAAACTGATCACTGAAGAGAAACGTGTAACTCTGTGAGTTGCATTCACACATGGCAATGCAGTTTCTCAGAAAGCTTCTCTTTAGTTATTATGTGAGGATATTTCCTTTATCACCATGTGCCCCTACAGGCTCCAAAATATCACTTTGCAGATTCCACGAGAAGAGTGTTAGCAAACTTCTTCTTGAGGCAGAGGTTGTAACTCTGTGAGATGAACTCACAGATCAGAAAGAAGTTTCTCAGAAAGCTTCTTTCACGTTTTGAAACGGAAGAAATTTCCTTTATCAGCGTAGGCCTCAATGTGATCCAAAGAAGCCCTTCTCAGTTTCCCAAAGACAGTGTTAATGGACTGCTCCACGAAACATAAGTGTAACTCTGTGAGATGAATTCACACATCACCAAGAAGTTTCTAAGAAGCTTCTTTCCAGTTTTCATATGTGGATATTTCCTTTGTCACTGTAGTGTTCATTGCGCTGTGAAGTATCTAATTGCAGATTTCCAGAAAACTGTGCTAACAAACTGATCACTGAAGAGAAACGTGTAACTCTGTGAGTTGCATTCACACATGGCAATGCAGTTTTCTCAGAAAGCTTCTCTTTAGTTATTATGTGAGGATATTTCCTTTATCACCATGTGCCCTACAGGCTCCAAAATATCACTTTGCAGATTCCACGAGAAGAGTGTTAGCAAACTTCTTCTTGAGGCAGAGGTTGTAACTCTGTGAGATGAACTCACAGATCAGAAAGAAGTTTCTCAGAAAGCTTCTTTCACGTTTTGAACGGAAGAAATTTCCTTATCAGCTTAGGCCCTCAATGTGATCCAAAGAAGCCCTTCTCAGTTTCCCCAAAGACAGTGTTAATGGACTGCTCCACGAAACATAAGTGTAACTCTGTGAGATGAATTCACACATCACCAAGAAGTTTCTAAGAAAGCTTCTTTCCAGTTTTCATATGTGGATATTTCCTTTGTCACTGTAATGTTCATTGCGCTGTGAAGTATCTAATTGCAGATTTCCAGAAAACTGTGCTAACAAACTGATCACTGAAGAGAAACGTGTAACTCTGTGAGTTGCATTCACACATGACAATGCAGTTTCTCAGAAAGCTTCTCTTTAGTTTATTATGTGAGGATATTTCCTTTATCACCATGTGCTGCAATAGAGCTCCCAAATATCACTTTGCAGATTCCACGAGAAGAGTGTTAGCAATCTGCTTCTTGAGGCAGAGTTTGTAACTCTGTAAGATGAACTCACAGATCAGAAAGAAGTTTCTCAGAAAGCTTCTTTCACGTTTTGAACGGAAGAAATTTCCTTTATCAGCTTAGGCCTCAATGTGATCCAAAGAAGCCCTTCTCAGTTTCCCCAAAGACAGTGTTAATGGACTGCTCCACGAAACATAAGTGTAACTCTGTGAGATGAATTCACACATCACCAAGAAGTTTCTAAGAAAGCTTCTTTCCAGTTTTCATATGTGGATATTTCCTTTGTCACTGTAATGTTCATTGCGCTGTGAAGTATCTAATTGCAGATCTCCAGAAAACTGTGCTAACAAACTGATCACTGAAGAGAAACGTGTAACTCTGTGAGTTGCATTCACACATGCAATGCAGTTTCTCAGAAAGCTTCTCTTTAGTTATTATGTGAGGATATTTCCTTTATCACCATGTGCCCCTACAGGCTCCAAAATATCACTTTGCAGATTCCACGAGAAGAGTGTTAGCAAACTTCTTCTTGAGGCAGAGGTTGTAACTCTGTGAGATGAACTCACAGATCAGAAAGAAGTTTCTCAGAAAGCTTCTTTCACGTTTGAACGGAAGAAATTTCCTTTATCAGCGTAGGCCTCAATGTGATCCAAAGAAGCCCTTCTCAGTTTCCCCAAAGACAGTGTTAATGGACTGCTCCACGAAACATAAGTGTAACTCTGTGAGATGAATTCACACATCACCAAGAAGTTTCTAAGAAAGCTTCTTTCTAGTTTTCAATCTGTGGATATTTCCTTTGTCACTGTAATGTTCATTGCGCTATGAAGTATCTAATTGCAGATCTCCAGAAAACTGTGCTAACAAACTGATCACTGAAGAGAAACGTGTAACTCTGTGAGTTGCATTCACACATGGCAATGCAGTTTCTCAGAAAGCTTCTCTTTAGTTATTATGTGAGGATATTTCCTTTATCACCATGGCTGCCCTACAGGCTCCAAATATCACTTTGCAGATTCCACGAGAAGAGTGTTAGCAACTTCTTCTTGAGGCAGAGGTTGTAACTCTGTGAGATGAACTCACAGATCAGAAAGAAGTTTCTCAGAAAGCTTCTTTCACGTTTTGAACGGAAGAAATTTCCTTTATCAGCTTAGGCCTCAATGTGATCCAAAGAAGCCCTTCTCAGTTTCCCCAAAGACAGTGTTAATGGACTGCTCCACGAAACATAAGTGTAACTCTGTGAGATGAATTCACACATCACCAAGAAGTTTCTAAGAAAGCTTCTTTCCAGTTTTCATATGTGGATATTTCCTTTGTCACTGTAATGTTCATTGCGCTGTGAAGTATCTAATTGCAGATCTCCAGAAAACTGTGCTAACAAACTGATCACTGAAGAGAAACGTGTAACTCTGTGAGTTGCATTCACACATGGCAATGCAGTTTCTCAGAAAGCTTCTCTTTAGTTATTATGTGAGGATATTTCCTTTATCACCATGTGCCCCTACAGGCTCCAAAATATCACTTTGCAGATTCCACGAGAAGAGTGTTAGCAAACTTCTTCTTGAGGCAGAGGTTGTAACTCTGTGAGATGAACTCACAGATCAGAAAGAAGTTTCTCAGAAAGCTTCTTTCACGTTTTGAACGGAATGAAATTTCCTTTATCAGCGTAGGCCTCAATGTGATCCAAAGAAGCCCTTCTCAGTTTCCCCAAAGACAGTGTTAATGGACTGCTCCACGAAACATAAGTGTAACTCTGTGAGATGAATTCACACATCACCAAGAAGTTTCTAAGAAAGCTTCTTTCCAGTTTTCATATGTGGATATTTCCTTTGTCACTGTAATGTTCATTGCGCTGTGAAGTATCTAATTGCAGATTTCCAGAAAACTGTGCTAACAAACTGATCACTGAAGAGAAACGTGTAACTCTGTGAGTTGCATTCACACATGACAATGCAGTTTCTCAGAAAGCTTCTCTTTAGTTATTATGTGAGGATATTTGCTTTATCACCATGGCTGCCATACAGACTCCAAATATCACTTTGCAGATTCCACGAAAAGAGTGTTAGCAAATCTTCTTCTTGAGGCAGAGGTTGTAACTCTGTGAGATGAACTCACAGATCAGAAAGAAGTTTCTCAGAAAGCTTCTTTCACGTTTTGAACGGAAGAAATTTCCTTTATCAGCGTAGGCCTCAATGTGATCCAAAGAAGCCCTTCTCAGTTTCCCCAAAGACAGTGTTAATGGACTGCTCCACGAAACATAAGTGTAACTCTGTGAGATGAATTCACACATCACCAAGAAGTTTCTAAGAAAGCTTCTTTCCAGTTTTCATATGTGGATATTTCCTTTGTCACTGTAATGTTCATTGCGCTGTGAAGTATCTAATTGCAGATCTCCAGAAAACTGTGCTAACAAACTGATCACTGAAGAGAAACGTGTAACTCTGTGAGTTGCATTCACACATGGCAATGCAGTTTCTCAGAAAGCTTCTCTTTAGTTATTATGTGAGGATATTTCCTTTATCACCATGTGCCCCTACAGGCTCCAAAATATCACTTTGCAGATTCCACGAGAAGAGTGTTAGCAACTTCTTCTTGAGGCAGAGGTTGTAACTCTGTGAGATGAACTCACAGATCAGAAAGAAGTTTCTCAGAAAGCTTCTTTCACGTTTTGAACGGAAGAAATTTCCTTTATCAGCGTAGGCCTCAATGTGATCCAAAGAAGCCCTTCTCAGTTTCCCCAAAGACAGTGTTAATGGACTGCTCCACGAAACATAAGTGTAACTCTGTGAGATGAATTCACACATCACCAAGAAGTTTCTAAGAAAGCTTCTTTCCAGTTTTCATATGTGGATATTTCCTTTGTCACTGTAATGTTCATTGCGCTGTGAAGTATCTAATTGCAGATCTCCAGAAAACTGTGCTAACAAACTGATCACTGAAGAGAAACGTGTAACTCTGTGAGTTGCATTCACACATGGCAATGCAGTTTCTCAGAAAGCTTCTCTTTAGTTATTATGTGAGGATATTTCCTTTATCACCATGGTGCCCCTACAGGCTCCAAAATATCACTTTGCAGATTCCACGAGAAGAGTGTTAGCAACTTCTTCTTGAGGCAGAGTTTGTAACTCTGTGAGATGAACTCACAGATCAGAAAGAAGTTTCTCAGAAAGCTTCTTTCACGTTTTGAACGGAAGAAATTTCCTTTATCAGCGTAGGCCTCAATGTGATCCAAAGAAGCCCTTCTCAGTTTCCCCAAAGACAGTGTTAATGGACTGCTCCACGAAACATAAGTGTAACTCTGTGAGATGAATTCACACATCACCATGAAGTTTCTAAGAAAGCTTCTTTCTAGTTTTCATCTGTGGATATTTCCTTTGTCACTGTAATGTTCATTGCGCTATGAAGTATCTAATTGCAGATCTCCAGAAAACTGTGCTAACAAACTGATCACTGAAGAGAAACGTGTAACTCTGTGAGTTGCATTCACACATGGCAATGCAGTTTCTCAGAAAGCTTCTCTTTAGTTATTATGTGAGGATATTTCCTTTATCACCATGTGCCCCTACAGGCTCCCAAAATATCACTTTGCAGATTCCACGAGAAGAGTGTTAGCAAACTTCTTCTTGAGGCAGAGGTTGTAACTCTGTGAGATGAACTCACAGATCAGAAAGAAGTTTCTCAGAAAGCTTCTTTCACGTTTTGAACGGAAGAAATTTCCTTTATCAGCTTAGGCCTCAATGTGATCCAAAGAAGCCCTTCTCAGTTTCCCCAAAGACAGTGTTAATGGACTGCTCCACGAAACATAAGTGTAACTCTGTGAGATGAATTCACACATCACCAAGAAGTTTCTAAGAAAGCTTCTTTCCAGTTTTCATATGTGGATATTTCCTTTGTCACTGTAATGTTCATTGCGCTGTGAAGTATCTAATTGCAGATCTCCAGAAAACTGTGCTAACAAACTGATCACTGAAGAGAAACGTGTAACTCTGTGAGTTGCATTCACACATGGCAATGCAGTTTCTCAGAAAGCTTCTCTTTAGTTATTATGTGAGGATATTTCCTTTATCACCATGTGCCCCTACAGGCTCCCAAATATCACTTTGCAGATTCCACGAGAAAGAGTGTTAGCAACTTCTTCTTGAGGCAGAGGTTGTAACTCTGTGAGATGAACTCACAGATCAGAAAGAAGTTTCTCAGAAAGCTTCTTTCACGTTTTGAACGGAATGAAATTTCCTTTATCAGCGTAGGCCTCAATGTGATCCAAAGAAGCCCTTCTCAGTTTCCCCAAAGACAGTGTTAATGGACTGCTCCACGAAACATAAGTGTAACTCTGTGAGATGAATTCACACATCACCAAGAAGTTTCTAAGAAAGCTTCTTTCCAGTTTTCATATGTGGATATTTCCTTTGTCACTGTAATGTTCATTGCGCTGTGAAGTATCTAATTGCAGATCTCCAGAAAACTGTGCTAACAAACTGATCACTGAAGAGAAACGTGTAACTCTGTGAGTTGCATTCACACATGGCAATGCAGTTTCTCAGAAAGCTTCTCTTTAGTTATTATGTGAGGATATTTCCTTTATCACCATGTGCCCCTACAGGCTCCAAAATATCACTTTGCAGATTCCACGAGAAGAGTGTTAGCAAACTTCTTCTTGAGGCAGAGGTTGTAACTCTGTGAGATGAACTCACAGATCAGAAAGAAGTTTCTCAGAAAGCTTCTTTCACGTTTTGAACGGAAGAAATTTCCTTTATCAGCGTAGGCCTCAATGTGATCCAAAGAAGCCCTTCTCAGTTTCCCCAAAGACAGTGTTAATGGACTGCTCCACGAAACATAAGTGTAACTCTGTGAGATGAATTCACACATCACCAAGAAGTTTCTAAGAAAGCTTCTTTCCAGTTTTCATATGTGGATATTTCCTTTGTCACTGTAATGTTCATTGCGCTGTGAAGTATCTAATTGCAGATTTCCAGAAAACTGTGCTAACAAACTGATCACTGAAGAGAAACGTGTAACTCTGTGAGTTGCATTCACACATGACAATGCAGTTTCTCAGAAAGCTTCTCTTTAGTTATTATGTGAGGATATTTGCTTTATCACCATGGCTGCCAATAGACTCCCAAATATCACTTTGCAGATTCCACGAGAAGAGTGTTAGCAATCTGCTTCTTGAGGCAGAGTTTGTAACTCTGTGAGATGAACTCACAGATCAGAAAGAAGTTTCTCAGAAAGCTTCTTTCACGTTTTGAACGGAAGAAATTTCCTTTATCAGCTTAGGCCTCAATGTGATCCAAAGAAGCCCTTCTCAGTTTCCCCAAAGACAGTGTTAATGGACTGCTCCACGAAACATAAGTGTAATTCTGTGAGATGAATTCACACATCACCAAGAAGTTTCTAAGAAAGCTTCTTTCCAGTTTTCATATGTGGATATTTCCTTTGTGACTGTAATGTTCATTGCGCTGTGAAGTATCTAATTGCAGATCTCCAGAAAACTGTGCTAACAAACTGATCACTGAAGAGAAACGTGTAACTCTGTGAGTTGCATTCACACATGGCAATGCAGTTTCTCAGAAAGCTTCTCTTTAGTTATTATGTGAGGATATTTCCTTTATCACCATGTGCCCCTACAGGCTCCAAAATATCACTTTGCAGATTCCACGAGAAGAGTGTTAGCAAACTTCTTCTTGAGGCAGAGGTTGTAACTCTGTGAGATGAACTCACAGATCAGAAAGAAGTTTCTCAGAAAGCTTCTTTCACGTTTTGAACGGAAGAAATTTCCTTTATCAGCGTAGGCCTCAATGTGATCCAAAGAAGCCCTTCTCAGTTTCCCCAAAGACAGTGTTAATGGACTGCTCCACGAAACATAAGTGTAACTCTGTGAGATGAATTCACACATCACCAAGAAGTTTCTAAGAAAGCTTCTTTCCAGTTTTCATATGTGGATATTTCCTTTGTCACTGTAATGTTCATTGCGCTGTGAAGTATCTAATTGCAGATTTCCAGAAAACTGTGCTAACAAACTGATCACTGAAGAGAAACGTGTAACTCTGTGAGTTGCATTCACACATGACAATGCAGTTTCTCAGAAAGCTTCTCTTTAGTTATTATGTGAGGATATTTGCTTTATCACCATGGGCCCCTACAGGACTCCCAAATATCACTTTGCAGATTCCACGAGAAGAGTGTTAGCAAATCTGCTTCTTGAGGCAGAGGTTGTAACTCTGTGAGATGAACTCACAGATCAGAAAGAAGTTTCTCAGAAAGCTTCTTTCACGTTTTGAACGGAAGAAATTTCCTTTATCAGCTTAGGCCTCAATGTGATCCAAAGAAGCCCTTCTCAGTTTCCCCAAAGACAGTGTTAATGGACTGCTCCACGAAACATAAGTGTAACTCTGTGAGATGAATTCACACATCACCAAGAAGTTTCTAAGAAAGCTTCTTTCCAGTTTTCATATGTGGATATTTCCTTTGTCACTGTAATGTTCATTGCGCTGTGAAGTATCTAATTGCAGATCTCCAGAAAACTGTGCTAACAAACTGATCACTGAAGAGAAACGTGTAACTCTGTGAGTTGCATTCACACATGGCAATGCAGTTTCTCAGAAAGCTTCTCTTTAGTTATTATGTGAGGATATTTCCTTTATCACCATGTGCCCCTACAGGCTCCCAAATATCACTTTGCAGATTCCACGAGAAGAGTGTTAGCAAACTTCTTCTTGAGGCAGAGGTTGTAACTCTGTGAGATGAACTCACAGATCAGAAAGAAGTTTCTCAGAAAGCTTCTTTCACGTTTTGAACGGAATGAAATTTCCTTTATCAGCGTAGGCCTCAATGTGATCCAAAGAAGCCCTTCTCAGTTTCCCCAAAGACAGTGTTAATGGACTGCTCCACGAAACATAAGTGTAACTCTGTGAGATGAATTCACACATCACCAAGAAGTTTCTAAGAAAGCTTCTTTCCAGTTTTCATATGTGGATATTTCCTTTGTCACTGTAATGTTCATTGCGCTGTGAAGTATCTAATTGCAGATCTCCAGAAAACTGTGCTAACAAACTGATCACTGAAGAGAAACGTGTAACTCTGTGAGTTGCATTCACACATGGCAATGCAGTTTCTCAGAAAGCTTCTCTTTAGTTATTATGTGAGGATATTTCCTTTATCACCATGTGCCCCTACAGGCTCCAAAATATCACTTTGCAGATTCCACGAGAAGAGTGTTAGCAAACTTCTTCTTGAGGCAGAGGTTGTAACTCTGTGAGATGAACTCACAGATCAGAAAGAAGTTTCTCAGAAAGCTTCTTTCACGTTTTGAACGGATGAAATTTCCTTTATCAGCGTAGGCCTCAATGTGATCCAAAGAAGCCCTTCTCAGTTTCCCCAAAGACAGTGTTAATGGACTGCTCCACGAAACATAAGTGTAACTCTGTGAGATGAATTCACACATCACCAAGAAGTTTCTAAGAAAGCTTCTTTCCAGTTTTCATATGTGGATATTTCCTTTGTCACTGTAATGTTCATTGCGCTGTGAAGTATCTAATTGCAGATTTCCAGAAAACTGTGCTAACAAACTGATCACTGAAGAGAAACGTGTAACTCTGTGAGTTGCATTCACACATGACAATGCAGTTTCTCAGAAAGCTTCTCTTTAGTTATTATGTGAGGATATTTGCTTTATCACCATGGGCTGCAATAGACTCCCAAATATCACTTTGCAGATTCCACGAAAAGAGTGTTAGCAATCTGCTTCTTGAGGCAGAGTTTGTAACTCTGTGAGATGAACTCACAGATCAGAAAGAAGTTTCTCAGAAAGCTTCTTTCACGTTTTGAACGGAAGAAATTTCCTTTATCAGCTTAGGCCTCAATGTGATCCAAAGAAGCCCTTCTCAGTTTCCCCAAAGACAGTGTTAATGGACTGCTCCACGAAACATAAGTGTAACTCTGTGAGATGAATTCACACATCACCAAGAAGTTTCTAAGAAAGCTTCTTTCCAGTTTTCATATGTGGATATTTCCTTTGTGCACTGTAATGTTCATTGCGCTGTGAAGTATCTAATTGCAGATCTCCAGAAAACTGTGCTAACAAACTGATCACTGAAGAGAAACGTGTAACTCTGTGAGTTGCATTCACACATGGCAATGCAGTTTCTCAGAAAGCTTCTCTTTAGTTATTATGTGAGGATATTTCCTTTATCACCATGTGCCCCTACAGGCTCCAAAATATCACTTTGCAGATTCCACGAGAAGAGTGTTAGCAAACTTCTTCTTGAGGCAGAGGTTGTAACTCTGTGAGATGAACTCACAGATCAGAAAGAAGTTTCTCAGAAAGCTTCTTTCACGTTTTGAACGGAATGAAATTTCCTTTATCAGCGTAGGCCTCAATGTGATCCAAAGAAGCCCTTCTCAGTTTCCCCAAAGACAGTGTTAATGGACTGCTCCACGAAACATAAGTGTAACTCTGTGAGATGAATTCACACATCACCAAGAAGTTTCTAAGAAAGCTTCTTTCCAGTTTTCATATGTGGATATTTCCTTTGTCACTGTAATGTTCATTGCGCTGTGAAGTATCTAATTGCAGATTTCCAGAAAACTGTGCTAACAAACTGATCACTGAAGAGAAACGTGTAACTCTGTGAGTTGCATTCACACATGACAATGCAGTTTCTCAGAAAGCTTCTCTTTAGTTATTATGTGAGGATATTTGCTTTATCACCATGGGCTGCAATAGACTCCCAAATATCACTTTGCAGATTCCACGAAAAGAGTGTTAGCAATCTGCTTCTTGAGGCAGAGTTTGTAACTCTGTGAGATGAACTCACAGATCAGAAAGAAGTTTCTCAGAAAGCTTCTTTCACGTTTTGAACGGAAGAAATTTCCTTTATCAGCTTAGGCCTCAATGTGATCCAAAGAAGCCCTTCTCAGTTTCCCCAAAGACAGTGTTAATGGACTGCTCCACGAAACATAAGTGTAACTCTGTGAGATGAATTCACACATCACCAAGAAGTTTCTAAGAAAGCTTCTTTCCAGTTTTCATATGTGGATATTTCCTTTGTGACTGTAATGTTCATTGCGCTGTGAAGTATCTAATTGCAGATCTCCAGAAAACTGTGCTAACAAACTGATCACTGAAGAGAAACGTGTAACTCTGTGAGTTGCATTCACACATGGCAATGCAGTTTCTCAGAAAGCTTCTCTTTAGTTATTATGTGAGGATATTTCCTTTATCACCATGTGCCCCTACAGGCTCCAAAATATCACTTTGCAGATTCCACGAGAAGAGTGTTAGCAAACTTCTTCTTGAGGCAGAGGTTTGTAACTCTGTGAGATGAACTCACAGATCAGAAAGAAGTTTCTCAGAAAGCTTCTTTCACGTTTTGAACGGAAGAAATTTCCTTTATCAGCGTAGGCCTCAATGTGATCCAAAGAAGCCCTTCTCAGTTTCCCCAAAGACAGTGTTAATGGACTGCTCCACGAAACATAAGTGTAACTCTGTGAGATGAATTCACACATCACCAAGAAGTTTCTAAGAAAGCTTCTTTCCAGTTTTCATATGTGGATATTTCCTTTGTCACTGTAATGTTCATTGCGCTGTGAAGTATCTAATTGCAGATTCTCCAGAAAACTGTGCTAACAAACTGATCACTGAAGAGAAACGTGTAACTCTGTGAGTTGCATTCACACATGGCAATGCAGTTTCTCAGAAAGCTTCTCTTTAGTTATTATGTGAGGATATTTCCTTTATCACCATGTGCCCCTACAGGCTCCAAAATATCACTTTGCAGATTCCACGAGAAGAGTGTTAGCAAACTTCTTCTTGAGGCAGAGGTTGTAACTCTGTGAGATGAACTCACAGATCAGAAAGAAGTTTCTCAGAAAGCTTCTTTCACGTTTTGAACGGATGAAATTTCCTTTATCAGCGTAGGCCTCAATGTGATCCAAAGAAGCCCTTCTCAGTTTCCCCAAAGACAGTGTTAATGGACTGCTCCACGAAACATAAGTGTAACTCTGTGAGATGAATTCACACATCACCAAGAAGTTTCTAAGAAAGCTTCTTTCCAGTTTTCATATGTGGATATTTCCTTTGTCACTGTAATGTTCATTGCGCTGTGAAGTATCTAATTGCAGATTTCCAGAAAACTGTGCTAACAAACTGATCACTGAAGAGAAACGTGTAACTCTGTGAGTTGCATTCACACATGACAATGCAGTTTCTCAGAAAGCTTCTCTTTAGTTATTATGTGAGGATATTTGCTTTATCACCCTGGCCTGCAATAGACTCCCAAATATCACTTTGCAGATTCCACGAAAAGAGTGTTAGCAATCTGCTTCTTGAGGCAGAGTTTGTAACTCTGTGAGATGAACTCACAGATCAGAAAGAAGTTTCTCAGAAAGCTTCTTTCACGTTTTGAACGGAAGAAATTTCCTTTATCAGCTTAGGCCTCAATGTGATCCAAAGAAGCCCTTCTCAGTTTCCCCAAAGACAGTGTTAATGGACTGCTCCACGAAACATAAGTGTAACTCTGTGAGATGAATTCACACATCACCAAGAAGTTTCTAAGAAAGCTTCTTTCCAGTTTTCATATGTGGATATTTCCTTTGTGACTGTAATGTTCATTGCGCTGTGAAGTATCTAATTGCAGATCTCCAGAAAACTGTGCTAACAAACTGATCACTGAAGAGAAACGTGTAACTCTGTGAGTTGCATTCACACATGGCAATGCAGTTTCTCAGAAAGCTTCTCTTTAGTTATTATGTGAGGATATTTCCTTTATCACCATGTGCCCCTACAGGCTCCAAAATATCACTTTGCAGATTCCACGAGAAGAGTGTTAGCAAACTTCTTCTTGAGGCAGAGGTTGTAACTCTGTGAGATGAACTCACAGATCAGAAAGAAGTTTCTCAGAAAGCTTCTTTCACGTTTTGAACGGAAGAAATTTCCTTTATCAGCGTAGGCCTCAATGTGATCCAAAGAAGCCCTTCTCAGTTTCCCCAAAGACAGTGTTAATGGACTGCTCCACGAAACATAAGTGTAACTCTGTGAGATGAATTCACACATCACCAAGAAGTTTCTAAGAAAGCTTCTTTCCAGTTTTCATATGTGGATATTTCCTTTGTCACTGTAATGTTCATTGCGCTGTGAAGTATCTAATTGCAGATCTCCAGAAAACTGTGCTAACAAACTGATCACTGAAGAGAAACGTGTAACTCTGTGAGTTGCATTCACACATGGCAATGCAGTTTCTCAGAAAGCTTCTCTTTAGTTATTATGTGAGGATATTTCCTTTATCACCATGTGCCCCTACAGGCTCCAAAATATCACTTTGCAGATTCCACGAGAAGAGTGTTAGCAAACTTCTTCTTGAGGCAGAGGTTGTAACTCTGTGAGATGAACTCACAGATCAGAAAGAAGTTTCTCAGAAAGCTTCTTTCACGTTTTGAACGGATGAAATTTCCTTTATCAGCGTAGGCCTCAATGTGATCCAAAGAAGCCCTTCTCAGTTTCCCCAAAGACAGTGTTAATGGACTGCTCCACGAAATATAAGTGTAACTCTGTGAGATGAATTCACACATCACCAAGAAGTTTCTAAGAAAGCTTCTTTCCAGTTTTCATATGTGGATATTTCCTTTGTCACTGTAATGTTCATTGCGCTGTGAAGTATCTAATTGCAGATTTCCAGAAAACTGTGCTAACAAACTGATCACTGAAGAGAAACGTGTAACTCTGTGAGTTGCATTCACACATGACAATGCAGTTTCTCAGAAAGCTTCTCTTTAGTTATTATGTGAGGATATTTGCTTTATCACCATGGGCTGCAATAGACTCCCAAATATCACTTTGCAGATTCCACGAAAGAGTGTTAGCAATCTGCTTCTTGAGGCAGAGTTTGTAACTCTGTGAGATGAACTCACAGATCAGAAAGAAGTTTCTCAGAAAGCTTCTTTCACTGTTTTGAACGGAAGAAATTTCCTTTATCAGCTTAGGCCTCAATGTGATCCAAAGAAGCCCTTCTCAGTTTCCCCAAAGACAGTGTTAATGGACTGCTCCACGAAACATAAGTGTAATTCTGTGAGATGAATTCACACATCACCAAGAAGTTTCTAAGAAAGCTTCTTTCCAGTTTTCATATGTGGATATTTCCTTTGTCACTGTAATGTTCATTGCGCTGTGAAGTATCTAATTGCAGATTTCCAGAAAACTGTGCTAACAAACTGATCACTGAAGAGAAACGTGTAACTCTGTGAGTTGCATTCACACATGGCAATGCAGTTTCTCAGAAAGCTTCTCTTTAGTTATTATGTGAGGATATTTCCTTTATCACCATGTGCCCCTACAGGCTCCAAAATATCACGTTGCAGATTCCACGAGAAGAGTGTTAGCAAACTTCTTCTTGAGGCAGAGGTTGTAACTCTGTGAGATGAAATCACAGATCAGAAAGAAGTTTCTCAGAAAGCTTCTTTCAAGTTTTGAACGGATGAAATTTCCTTTATCAGCGTAGGCCTCAATGTGATCCAAAGAAGCCCTTCTTAGTTTCCCCAAAGACAGTGTTAATGGACTGCTCCACGAAACATAAGTGTAACTCTGTGAGATGAATTCACACATCACCAAGAAGTTTCTAAGAAAGCTTCTTTCCAGTTTTCATATGTGGATATTTCCTTTGTCACTGTAATGTTCATTGCGCTGTGAAGTATCTAATTGCAGATTTCCAGAAAACTGTGCTAACAAACTGATCACTGAAGAGAAACGTGTAACTCTGTGAGTTGCATTCACACATGCAATGCAGTTTCTCAGAAAGCTTCTCTTTAGTTATTATGTGAGGATATTTGCTTTATCACCATGGGCTGCAATAGACTCCCAAATATCACTTTGCAGATTCCACGAAAAGAGTGTTAGCAATCTGCTTCTTGAGGCAGAGTTTGTAACTCTGTGAGATGAACTCACAGATCAGAAAGAAGTTTCTCAGAAAGCTTCTTTCACGTTTTGAACGGAAGAAATTTCCTTTATCAGTTAGGCCTCAATGTGATCCAAAGAAGCCCTTCTCAGTTTCCCCAAAGACAGTGTTAATGGACTGCTCCACGAAACATAAGTGTAACTCTGTGAGATGAATTCACACATCACCAAGAAGTTTCTAAGAAAGCTTCTTTCCAGTTTTCATATGTGGATATTTCCTTTGTCACTGTAATGTTCATTGCGCTGTGAAGTATCTAATTGCAGATTTCCAGAAAACTGTGCTAACAAACTGATCACTGAAGAGAAACGTGTAACTCTGTGAGTTGCATTCACACATATCAATGCAGTTTCTCAGAAAGCTTCTCTTTAGTTATTATGTGAGGATATCTCCTTTATCACCATGTGCCCCTACAGGCTTCAAAATATCACTTTGCAGATTCCACGAGAAGAGTGTTAGCAAACTTCTTCTTGAGGCAGAGGTTGTAACTCTGTGAGATGAACTCACAGATCAGAAAGAAGTTTCTCAGAAAGCTTCTTTCACGTTTTGAACGGAAGAAATTTCCTTTATCAGCTTAGGCCTCAATGTGATCCAAAGAAGCCCTTCTCAGTTTCCCCAAAGACAGTGTTAATGGACTGCTCCACGAAACATAAGTGTAATTCTGTGAGATGAATTCACACATCACCAAGAAGTTTCTAAGAAAGCTTCTTTCCAGTTTTCACATATGGATATTTCCTTTGTCACTGTAATGTTCATTGCGCTATGAAGTATCTAATTGCAGATTTCCAGAAAACAGTGCTAAAAAACTGATCACTGAAGAGAAACGTGTAACTCTGTGAGTTGCATTCACACATGACAATGCAGTTTCTCAGAAATCTTCTCTTTAGTTATTATGTGAGGATATTTGATTTACCACCATGGGCTGCAATAGACTCCCAAATATCACTTTGCAGATTCCACGAAAAGAGTGTTAGCAATCTGCTTCTTGAGGCAGAGTTTGTAACTCTGTGAGATGAACTCACAGATCAGAAAGAAGTTTCTCAGAAAGCTTCTTTCACGTTTTGAACGGAAGAAATTTCCTTTATCAGCTTAGGCCCCAATGTGATCCAGAGAAGCCCTTCTAAGTTTCCCCAAAGACAGTGTTAATGGACTGCTCCACGAAACATAAGTGTAATTCTGTGAGATGAATTCACACATCACCAAGAAGTTTCTAAGAATGCTTCTTTCCAGTTTTCATATGTGGATATTTCCTTTGTGACTGTAATGTTCATTGCGCTGTGAAGTATCTAATTGCAGATCTCCAGAAAACTGTGCTAACAAACTGATCACTGAAGAGAAACGTGTAACTCTGTGAGATGCATTCACACATGGCAATGCAGTTTCTCAGAAAGCTTCTCTTTAGTTATTATGTGAGGATATCTCCTTTATCACCATGTGCCCCTACAGGCTTCAAAATATCACTTTGCAGATTCCACGAGAAGAGTGTTAGCAAACTTCTTCTTGAGGCAGAGGTTGTAACTCTGTGAGATGAACACACAGATCAGAAAGAAGTTTCTCAGAAAGCTTCTTTCACGTTTTGAACGGATGAAATTTCCTTTATCAGCGTAGGCCTCAATGTGATCCAAAGAAGCCCTTCTCAGTTTCCCCAAAGACAGTGTTAATGGACTGCTCCACGAAACATAAGTGTAACTCTCTGAGATGAATTCACACATCACCAAGAAGTTTCTAAGAAAGCTTCTTTCCAGTTTTCATATGTGGATATTTCCTTTGTCACTGTAATGTTCATTGCGCTATGAAGTATCTAATTGCAGATTTTCAGAAAACTGTGCTAACAAACTGATCACTGAAGAGAAACGTGTAACTCTGTGAGTTGCATTCACACATATCAAAGCAGTTTCTCAGAAAGCTTCTCTTTAGTTATAATGTGAGGATATTTCGTTTATCACCATGTGCCCCTACAGGCTCCAAAATTTCACTTTGCAGATTCCACGAGAAGAGTGTTAGCAAACTTCTTCTTGAGGCAGAGGTTGTAACTTTGTGAGATGAACTCACAGATCAGAAAGAATTTTCTCAGAAAGCTTCTTTCACGTTTTGAACGGATGAAATTTCCTTTATTAGAGTAGGCCTCAAAGTGATCCAAAGAAGCCCTTCTCAGTTTCCCCAAAGACAGTGTTAATGGACTGCTCCACGAAAAATAAGTGTAACTCTGTGAGATGAATTCACACATCACCAAGAAGTTTCTAAGAAAGCTTCCTTCCACTTTTCATATGTGGATATTTCCTTTGTCACTGTAATGTTCATTGCGCTGTGAAGTATCTAATTGCAGATTTTCAGAAAACTGTGCTAACAAATTGATCACTGAAGAGAAACGTGTAACTCTGTGAGTTGCATTCACACATGACAATGCAGTTTCTCAGAAAGCTTCTCTTTGGTTATTATGTGAGGATATTTGCTTTATCATCATGGGCTGCAATAGACTCCCAAATATCACTTTGCAGATTCCACGAAAAGAGTGTTAGCAAACTTCTTCTTGAGGCAGAGGTTGTAACTCTTCATCTGGGATATTTCTTGTCCTGTAAGTTCATTGCGCTAGGAAGTATCTATTGCAGATTTCAAGAAAAAACTGTGTAACAAACTGATCCTGAAGAGAAACGTGTAACTCTGGAGTGCATTCACACATGGCAATGCAGTTTCTCAGAAAGCTTCTCTTTAGTTTATGTGAGGATATTTCCTTTATCACCATGGGGCCCAATAGGCTCCAAATTCACTTTGCAGATTCCACGAAAAGAGTGTAGCAAACTGCTCTTGAGGCAGAGGTTGTAACTCTGTGAGATGAACTCACAGATCAGAAGAAGTTTCTCAGAAAATCTTTCCACGTTTTGAACGGAGAAATTTCCTTATCTAGCGTAGGCCTCAATGTGATCCAAAGAAGCCCTTCTCAGTTTCCCCAAAGACAGTGTTTAATGGACTGCCACGAAACATAGTGTAACTATGTGAGATGAATTCACACATCACCAAGAAGTTTCTAAGAAAGCTTCTTTCCAGTTTTCATATGTGGTATTTCCTTTGTCACTGTAATGTTCATTGCGCTTGAAGTATCTAATTTGCAGATTTCCAGAAAACTGTGCTAACAAACTGATCACTGAAGAGAAAACGTGTAACTCTGTGAGTTGCATTACACATGGCAATGCAGTTTTTCAGAAAGCTTCTCTTTAGTTATTATGTGAGGATATTTCCTTTATCACCATGGGCCCCATGAGATCCCAAATATCACTTTGCAGTTCCACGAAAAGAGTGTTAGCAAACTGCTTCTTGAGGCAGAGTTTGTAACTCCTGTGAGATGAAATCACAGATCAGAAAGAAGTTTCTCAGAAAGCCTTCTTTCACGTTTTTGAACGGAAGAAATTTCCTTTATCAGCTAGGCCTCAATGTGATCCAAAGAAGCCCTTCTCAGTTTCCCAAAGACAGTGTTAATGGACGCTCCACGAAACATCTAAGTGTAACTCTGTGAGATGAATTACAATCACAAGAAGTTTCTAAGAAAGCTTCTTTCAGTTTTCATATTGTGGATATTTCCTTTGTCACTGTAAGTTCATTGCGTCTTGAAGTATCTAATTGCAGATTTCCAGAAAACTGTGCTAACAAAATGATCACTGAAGAGAAACGTGTAACTCTGTGAGTTGCATTCACACTGCAATGCAGTTTCTCAGAAAGCTTCTCTTTAGTTTTATGTGAGGATATTTCCTTTCTCACCAGGCCCCTCAAAGGTCCAATATCACTTTGCAGATTCCACGAAAGAGTGTTAGCAAAACTTCTGAGGCAGAGGTTGTAACTCTGTGAGATGAACTCAC
This sequence comes from Rhinopithecus roxellana, assembly GCF_007565055.1. NCBI lineage: Eukaryota > Metazoa > Chordata > Mammalia > Primates > Cercopithecidae > Rhinopithecus > Rhinopithecus roxellana. Next base: position 65,920,374 of record NC_044558.1, on the reverse strand, counting down.
AAATCAGAAAGAAGTTCTCAGAAAGCTTCTTCCGTTTTGAACGGAGAGAATTCCTTTATCAGTCGTAGGCCTCAATTGATCCAAAGAAGCCCTCTCAGTTCCCAAAGACAGTGTTAATGGACTGCTCCACGAAACATAAGTGTAACTGTGAGATGAATTCACACATCACCAAGAAGAGTTCTAAGAAGAAGCTTCTTTCAGTTTATCATTTTGGATATTCCTTGTCACTGTAATGTTCATTGCGCTTGAAGTATCTAATTGCAGATCTTCAGAAAACTGTGCTAAAAAACTGATCACTGAAGAGAAACGTGTACTCTGTGAGTTGCATTCACACATTGCAATGCAAGTTTCTCAGAAAACTTCTCTTTAGTTATTATGTGAGGATATTTTTATCACCATGGGCCCCATAGGCTCCCAAATATAACCTTTGCAGATTCCACGAAAGAGGTGTTAGCAAACTGCTCTTGAGGCAGAGGTTGTAACTCTGTGAGATGAAACTCACAGATCAGAAAGAAGTTTCTCAGAAAGCTTCTTTCACGTTTTGAACGGAAGAAAATTCCTTTATAGCGTAGGCCTCAATGTGATCCAAAGAAGCCCTTCTCAGTTCCCAAAGACAGTGTTAATGGATGCTCCACGAAACATAAGTGTAACTGTGAGATGAATTCACACATCACCAAGAAGTTTCTAAGAAGCCTTCTTCAGTTTTCATTGTGGATTTCCTTTGTCACTGTAATGTTCATTGCGCTTTGAAGTATCTAATTGCGATTTCCAGAAAACTGTGCTAACAAACTGCCACTGAAGAGAAACGTGTACTCTGTGAGTGCATTCACACATGGCAATGCAGTTTCTCAGGAAAGCTTCTCTTTAGTTATTATGTGAGGATATTTCCTTTATCACCATGGGCCCAATGGCTCCAAAATATCACTTTGCAGATTCCACGAAAAGAGTGTTAGCAAACTCTCTTGAGGCAGAGGTGTAACTCTGTGAGTGAACTCACAGATCAGAAAGAAGTTTCTCAGAAAGCTTCTTTCACGTTTTGAACGGATGAATGAAATTTCCTTTATCAGCGTAGGCCTCAATGTGATCCAAAGAAGCCCTTCTCAGTTCCCAAAGACAGCAGGTTAATGGACTGCTCCACGAAACATAAGTGAACTCTGTGAGATGAATTCACACATCACCCAAGAAGTTTCTAAGAAAGCTTTTCTAGTTTTCATCTGTGGATATTTCCTTGTCACTGTAATGTTCATTGCGCTATGGAAGTACTAATTGCAAGATTTCCAGAAAACTGTGCAAAAACGATCATGAAGAGAAACGTGTAACTCTGTGAGTTGCATTCACACATGGCAATGCAGTTTCTCAGAAAGCTTCTCTTTAGTTTTAAGTGAGGTATTTCCTTTATCACCATGGGCCCTACAGGCTCCCAAATATCACTTTGCCAGATTCACACGAAAAGTGTTAGCAAAACTGTTCTTGAGGCAGAGGTTGTAACTCTGTGAGATGAACTCACAGATCAGAAAGAAGTTTCTCAGAAAGCTTCTTTCACGTTTTGAACGGAGAAAATTTCCTTTATCAGCGTAGGCCTCAATGTGATCCAAAGAAGCCCTTCTCAGTTCCCAAAGACAGTGTTAATGGACTGCTCCACAAACATAAGTGTAACTCTGTGAGATGAATTCACACATCACCAAGAAGTTTCTAAGGAACGCTTTTTCCTAGTTTCATATGTGGATATTTCCTTTGGTCACTGTATGTTCATTGCGCTGTGAAGTATCTAATTGCAGATTTCCAGAAAACTGTGCTAACAAACTGATCATGAAGAGAAGAACGTGTAACTCTGTGAGTTGCATTCACACTGGCAATGCAGGTTCTCAGAAAGCTTCTCTTAGTATTATGTGAGGATATTTCCCTTTATCACCATGGGGCCCCAATAGGCTCCCAAAATACACTTGCAGATTCCACGAGAAGAGTGTTAGCAAACTTCTTCTTGAGGCAGGGTTGTAACTCTGTGAGATGAACTCACAGATCAGAAAGAAGTTTCTCAGAAAGCTTCTTTCACGTTTGAACGGATGAAATTTCCTTTATCAGCCGTAGGCCCAATGTGATCCAAAGAAGCCCTTCTCAGTTTCCCCAAAGACAGTGTTAATGACTGCTCCCACGAAACATAAGGTAACTTGTGAGATGAATTCACACATCACAAGAAGTTTCTAAGAAAGCTTCTTCTATAGTTCATTGGGGATATTTCCTTTGTCACTGTAATGTTCATTGCGCTTGAAGTATCTAATTGCAGATCTTCCAGAAAACTGTGCTAACAAACTGATCACTGAAGAGAAACGTGTAACTCTGTGAGTTGCATTCACACTGGCAATGCAGTTTCTCAGAAAGCTTCTCTTTAGTTATGTGTGAGGATATTCCTTTATCACCATGGGCCCAATCGGCTCCAAATATCACTTTGCAGATTCCACGAAAAGAGTGTTAGCAAATTTTCTTGGAGGCAGAGGTTGTAACTCTGTGAGATGAACTCACAGATCAGAAAGAAGTTTCTCAGAAAGCTTCTTTCACGTTTTGAACGGAGAAATCCTTTATCAGCTAGGCCTAAGTGATCAAAGAAGCCCTTTCTAGTTTCCCCAAAGACAGTGTTAATGGACTCGCCGCACGAACATAAGTTTACTCTGTGAGATGAATTCACACATCACAAGAAGTTTCTAAGAAAGCTTCTTTCAGTTTTCATATGTGGATATTTCCTTTGTCACTGTAATGTTCATTGCGCTGTGAAGTATCTAATTGCAGATTTACAGAAAAACTGTGCTAACAAAATGATCACTGAAGAGAAACGTGTAACTCTGTGAGTTGCATCACACTGGCAATGCAGTAGTTCTCAGAAAGCTTCTCTTTAGTTATTATGTGAGGATATTTCTTTATCACCATGTGCACCCAATAGGGCTCCCAAATATCACTTTGCAGATTCCACGAAAAGAGTGTTAGCAAACTGCTTCTTGAGGCAGAGGTTGTAACTCTGTGATGATAACTCACAGATCAGAAAGAAGTTCTCAGAAAGCTTCTTTCACGTTTTGAACGGAAGGAAATTTCCTTTATCAGCTTAGGCCTCAATGTGATCCAAGAAGCCCTTCTCAGTTCCCCAAAGACAGTGTTAATGGACTGCTCCACGAAACATAAGGTAACTCTGTGAGATGAATTCACACATCACCAAGAAGTTTCTAAGAAAGCTTCTTTTTTCTTAGTTTCATTGTGGATATTTCCTTTGTCACCTGTAATGTTCATTGCGTATGGTGAAGTATCTAATTGCAGATTTCCAGAAAACTGTTGCTAACAAACTGATCACTGAAGAGGAAACGTGTAACTCTGTGAGTTGCATTCACACTGGCAATGCAGTTTCTCAGAAAGCTCTCTTAGTTATTATGTGAGGATATTTCCTTTTCACCATGGGCCCCAAAGGCTCCCAAATATCACTTTGCAGATTCCCGGAAAAGAGTGTAGCAAAACTGTTCTTGAGGCAGAGGTTGTAACTCTGTGAGATGAACTCACAGATAGAAAGAAGTTTCTCAGAAAGCTTCTTTCACGTTTGAACGGAGGAAATTTCCTTATCAGGTAGGGCTCAATGTGATCCCAAGAAGCCCTTCTCAGGTTCCTCCAAAGACAGTGTTAATGGACTGCTCCACGAAACATAAGTGTAACTCTGTGAGATGAATTCACACATCACCAAGAAGTTTCTAAAGAAAGTTCTTTCCAGTTTCTATGTGGATATTTCCTTTGTCACTGTATGTTCATTGCGCTGTGAAGTATCTAATTGCAGTTTCCAAGAAAACTGTGCTAACAAACTGATCACTGAAGAGAAAACGTGTAACTCTGTGAGTTGCATTCACACATTGGCAATGCAGTTTCTCAGAAAGCTTCTCTTAGTTATTATGTGAGGATATTTCCTTATCACCATGGGCCCCAAAGGCTCCCAAATATCACTTTGCAGATTCCACGAAAGAGTGTTAGCAAAACTTCTTGAGGCAGAGGTTGTAACTCTGTGAGATGAACTCACAGATCAGAAAGAAGTTTCTCAAAAAGCTTCTTTCACGTTTTGAACGGAGGAAGAAATTCCTTTATCAGCGTAGGCCTCAATGTGATCCAAAGACGCCTTCTCAGTTTCCCCAAAGACAGTGTTAATGGACTGCTCCACGAAACATAAGTGTAACTCTGTGAGATGAATTCACACATCACCAAGAAGTTTCTAAGAAAGCTTCTTTCCAGTTTTCATATGTGGGATATTTCCTTTGTCACTGTAATGTTCATTGCGCTGTGAAGTTCTAATGCAGATTTCAGAAAACTGTGCTAACAAACTGATCACTGAAGAGAAACGTGCAACTCGTGAGTTGCATTCACACTGCAATTGCAGTTCTCAGAAAGCTTCTCTTTAGTTATTATGTGAGGATATTTCTTATCACCATGGGCCACATAGGCCCAAATCACTTTGCAGATTCCACGAAAGAGTGTTAGCAATGCTTCTTGCGAGAGGTTTGTAACTCTGTGAGATGAACTCACAGATCAGAAAGAAGTTTTCTCAGAAAGCTTCTTTCACGTTTTGAACGGAGAAAGAAGAGAAATTTCCTTTATCAGCTAGGCCTCAATGTGATCCAAAGAAGCCTTCTCAGTTTCCCAAAGACAGTGTTAATGGACTGCTCCACGAAACATAAGTGTAAACTCTGTGAGATGAATTCACACATCACCAAGAAGTTTCTGAAGAGCTTCTTTCTAGTTTTCATCTGTGGATATTCCTTTGTTCACGTAATGTTCATTACGCTATGAAGTAACTCATTGCAGATCTCATTTCCAGAAAAATGTGCTAACAAATGATCACTGAAGAGAAAAGTGTAACTCTGTGAGTTGCATTCCACTGCAAGCAGTTTATCAGAAAGCTTCTCTTTAGTTAGTATTGGTGAGGATATTTCCTTATCCCATGGCCCTATAGGCTCCCAAAATCATTTGCGATTCCACGAAAGAGTGTAGCAAAAATTGCCTTGAGGCAGAGGTTGTAACTCTGTGAGATGAAATCACAGATCAAAGAGTTTCAACAGAAAGCTTCTTTACTTTCTTTATATTGTGTGCAAGATGTTTCCTAGGTCCCCATAGTTTGCAAAGGAGATCGGTGATATCTAAGTTCTTGCAGATTCCAAAAGAGGCTAGCCACGGCAGACATACAGCTGCAAACTTGTGAGTTGCATTCACACGCACAAGCAGTTTCTCAAGAAAGCTTCTTTAGTTATGTAGAGGGATTTTGTATCACCATTGGGCGCCACAGGGTTGTCCTATTGCAGATTCACGAAAAGATTAGTAGCAAATTCTCTTGAGGGCATGATGACTCTGTGAGAGTGAACTCACAGATCAGAAGAGAAGTTTCTCAGAAGCTTCTTCTCAGTTCTTGAAGGAATTCCTTATTAGCTCCATTCAAGTCTCCAAGACACTCACATCTGGATCCTCAAAAGAGTCTAGGACTCCCCGAGAAAGGGTGTTAGAACTCTGTGAGATGAATTCACAATCACCAAAGAGTTTCTAAGAGAAAGCTTCTGGTTCCGTTTCTTTGGGATATTCCTTTCATCTCTATGTTCTGCAGCATTGAAAATCATTCTCAGAATCACGAAAAAGCTAAGAAACGGTCAAAAACTGTAACTCTGTGAGTTGCATTCACACATGGCAATGCAGTTTCTCAGAAAGCTTCTCTTTAGTTATTATGTGAGGATATTTCCTTATCACCATGTGCCCCAATAGGCTCCCAATATCACTTGCAGATTCCACGAGAAAGAGTGTTAGCAAAACTTCTTCTTGAGGCAGAGGTTGTAACTCTGTGAGATGAACTCACAGATCAGAAAGAGTTTTTCAGAAAGCTTCTTTCACGTTTTGAAAGCGAGAAATTTCCTTTATCAGCGTAGGCCTCACATGTGATCCAAAGAAGCCCTTCTCAGTTCCCAAAGACAGTGTTAATGGACTGCTCCCGAAAACATAAGTGTAACTCTGTGAGATGAATTCACACATCACCAAGAATTCTAAGAAAGCTTCTTTCCAGTTTTCATATGTGGATATTTCTTGTCACTGTAATGTCATGCGATGTGAGTATTCTAATTGCAGATTCCAGAAACTGTGCTAACAAAACTGATCACTGAAGAGAAAGTGTAACTCTGTGAGTTGCATTCACACATGCAATGCAGTTTCTCAGAAAGCTTCTCTTTAGTTATTATGTGAGGATATTTCCTTATCACCATGTGGCCCCAATAGGCTCCCAAATATCACTTGCAGATTCCACGAAAAGAGTTGTTAGCAAAACTGCTTCTGAGGCAGAGGTGTAACTCTGTGAGATGAACTCACAGATCGAAAAAGTTTTCAGAAAGCTTCTTTCACGTTTGAACGGATGAAATTTCCTTTATCAGCGTAGGCCTCAATGTGATCCAAAGAAGCCTTCTCAGTTCTCCATCTAGCCCAAAACAGTGTTAATGGGACTGCTCCACGAAACAAAGTGTAAACTCGTGAGATGAATTCACAATCACCAAGAAGTTTCTAAGAAAAGCTTCTTTCTAGTTTTCATTGGATATTTCCTTTGTCACTGTAATGTTCATTGCGCTGATGAAGTATCTAAGTTAGATTTCCAGAAAAAACTGTGCTAACAAACTGATCACTGAAGAGAAAGTGTACTCTGTGAGTTGCATTACACCTGGCAATCAGTTTCTAGCAGAAAGCTTCTCTTTAGTTATTATGTGAGGATATTTCCTTTATCACCATGTGCCCCTACAGGCTCCCAAATATCACTTGCAGATTCCACGAGAAGAGTGTTAGCAACTTCTCTTGAGGCAGAGGTTGTAACTCTGTGAGATGACACTCACAGATCGAGAAAGAAGTTTCTCAGAAGCTTCTTTCACGTTTTGAAGAGGAGGAAATTTCCTTTATCAGCGAGGCCTCAATGGTGATCCAAAGAAGCCCTTCCAGTCCCCAAGACAGTGTAATGGACTCTCCACGAAACATAAGTGGAATCGCTGTGAGATGAATTCACACATCACCAAGAAGTTTCAAGAAAGCTTTTTCTAGATTCATTGGGATATTTCCTTGTCACTGTAATGTTCATTGCGCTATGAAGTATCTAATTGCAGATTTCCAGAAAAATGTGCTAACAAACTGCATCATTGAAGAGAAACGTGTAACTCGTGAGTTGCATTCACACATGGCAATGCAGTTTCTCAGAAAGCTTCTCTTTAGTATATGTGAGGATATTCCTTTATCACCATGGCCCTACAGGCTCCCAATATCACTTTGCAGATTCCACGAAAGCAAGAGTGTTAGCAAATGCTTCTTGAGGAGAGGGTTGAAACTCTGTGAGATGAACTCCAGATCGAAAGAAGTTCTCAGAAAGCTTCTTTCAGTTTGAACGGTTGAAATTCTTTATCAGCTAGGCCTCAATGTGATCCAAAGAAAGCCCTTCTCACACCCAAAGACGTGTTATAGGACAGCTCCACGAAAAAATAAGGTAACTCTGTGAGATGAATTCACACATCACCAGAAGTTTCTAAGAAAGCTTCCTTTTGTTTTCATTGTGGTATTCCTTTGTCACTGTATGTTATTGCGCTGTGAAGTATCTAATTGCAGATTTCCAGAAAAACTGTGCTAACAAACTGATCACTGAAGAGAACGTGTAAATCTGTGAGTTGCATTCAACCTGGCAATGCAGTTTCTCAGAAAGCTTCCTTTAGTATTATGTGAGGATATTTCTTTATCACCATGGGCGCAATAGTGCTCCCAAATATCACTTGCAGATTCCACGAAAAGAGTGTTAGCAAACTGCTTCTTGAGGCAGAGGTTGTAACTTGTGAGATGAACTCACAGATCAGAAAGAAGTTCTCAGAAAGCTTCTTTCACGTTTGAAACGGAAGACATTTCCTTATAGCGTAGGCCTCAATGTGATCCAAAGAAGCCCTTCTCAGTTCCCCAAAGACAGTGTAATGGACTGCTCCACGAAACATAAGGTTAACTCCTGTGAGATGAATTCACATAATCACCAAGAGTTTCTAAGGAACGACGTCTTTCTATTTCATCTGTGGATATTTCCTTGTC